>NC_090388.1:40961158-41261158 GCF_036365525.1 Heterodontus francisci | reverse complement strand
AGTCCGAGTGTATCAGGCCTGTGTCCTCAGTACCTTGCTCTATGGCAGCGAGGCCTGGACAACGTATGTCAGCCAAGAGCGACGTCTCAATTCATTCCATCTTCGCTACCTCCGGAGAATACTTGGCATCAGGTGGCAGGACCGTATCTCCATCACAGAAGTCCTCGAGGCGGCCAACATCCCCAGCTTGTACACACTACTGAGTCAGCGACGCTTGAGATGGCTTGGCCATGTGAGCCACATGGAAGATGGCAGGATCCCCAAAGACACATTGTACAGCGAGCTCGCCACTGGTATCAGACCCATCGGCCGTCCATGTCTCCGCTTTAAAGACGTCTGCAAACGCGACATGAAATCCTGTGACATTGATCACAAGTCGTGGGAGTCAGTTGCCAGCGTTCGCCAGAGCTGGCGGGCAGCCATAAAGACGGGGCTAAAATGTGGCGAGTCGAAGAGACTTAGTAGTTGGCAGGAAAAAAGACAGAGGCGCAAGGGAAGAGCCAACTGTGCAACAGCCCCGACAAACAAATTTCTCTGCAGCACCTGTGGAAGAGCCTGTCACTCTAGAATTGGCCTTTATAGCCACTCCAGGCGCTGCTTCACAAACCACTGACCACCTCCAGGCGCGTATCCATTGTCTCTCGAGATAAGGAGGCCAAAGAAGGAAGAAGGTATTGACCAGGCATGTCACTAAGTTTATCAACAATAAATATCATCTGCCAGATACAGGCCAATTCCCCCATCAAATCTAGATCTGACTGCAGTTCTTTTTTTCTCATCCAAGGCTTTAACACCAACAATCCAATTGCCAACTATGGCAAACTGAAATATATAAGCAAGAATTTCACTTTGCACAACTTCCAACTTTTTAAGCATCATTAGATGTACATTGAGGCCAGGATAGGACCTGCAGGGATAAGACCAGCAGCCTGATATGGTTTAAGATCCCTTATTCTTAGCAGGATTAACTCTGCATCCACCTTGACATTTGCAACTTCAGTGTCAACTGTACAATGCATTAATGGCAATCGTGGATAACCTACTGGAGTGAAGACTGATGAAAAGTAGCCAGTTATGGACATGGGAATTTATAATGGAAAGACAAAAAGGACAGAATGTATGATTTTAAAATTCACGCTAAATTATGTCAGCAGGCTTATTATGTCTTATGTCTTATAAATTATGTCTTATTACACCCACATTCTAACCCTGCTTCACATGAAGACTATCCTTGGTCCTAAGGTAACACGAGATTGATTAGTTACTATATTAAAAATCTTTTATTATATTTAGATATTGCTACAGATTTAGTTATAGATGTAATTACAGGCAGCATTTGCTGACAACACAACCACCAGGTGGTGCATTGCTGGCACATGTGCAAATGCAGCCTCATCGACAGAAACGTCACTGTCAGTGACATCTCTAGCAGCTGCTGGTAATAAAGATGACGCTGCTCAATTTAACACAAAAAGGAATTGAACCCAAACCCCCTCACTACTCAATGGTCGCGATCCCCCCCCACCCCATAACAGTACCCTCTCACGATCGCCGCTTCTACTCCCCACTCCCTGTGATCGCTGCCATATTCAGTTGCTCGGTCCCTCCTGCGCCCGCCCTCTCCCGCCACTTCACACTGCTCACCGCTCCATTCCACCGTTCTCTCCCGCTTGTGACTGGTCACCGTTCCCTCCCACCGCTTGCTCCCCGCCACGTGGCGGGATGGGGGTGGAAGGGGAGCAAGCGGGTTGCTAGCGGTGAGGCAAGTGGCAAAATGGAGCAACGAGCAGGCAGGCACAGGAGAGAATGGCGGGAGGGAGCGGGGAAGAGAAGCAGCGATTGAGGCCGCTTTCCAAAACTTGCGCTGGAGGCTGGCGTCGCTTTGTGTGATGACGTATTTGTGTGCATGTGCACATTAGTACTGGCAAGCTGGCAAAGCTCGGGTGCATTTTTCGCATGCGCAAAGATGAATGCGTTCTGCGCACATGCGCAGTTTGGACCACAGCGCTGATGTTGACGCTTGGCTGCATTGTCAGGAGGCACTCCGTTAATTATATTTTGTTATGATCCCCATGGAGACTGCCAATAAATGACAAGGATCGAATCTACCAAGTGACTCCAATTTAGAAAACCAAACCAAATGGACAAGATTTATAAATTTTACTTTAACACTCAAACCAAAACCAACATAATTTAAACATGAAACAGACAGATGACCGTCAATATATATATATCACAAATTACACCTTAACTATCAGATACAACAGAGATGGGTCTTATGGTTTCACTGAGCAGCCCTCCCAGCATATTTGCCAACAATTACCGTCACACAGTTCTTCACAACTCTGAAGTTCCTGAGGTAGATTTTCAGCTCCTTTCTCCAAGGATTTAGCTGCTATTCTTCCAACAGCAGTTCCCTCTCAATCTGAACTCAATGGGTGCAGTCTTCAGTATAAAGCTCACTTCTCCAGAACCTCCTCAGTTCTGCTCATGATAGTCTTGATGGCGTGAATTTACTAGACTGCCCTTTATCCGAGTCTTTCAGTGACAACCTGTGCACTGTATGGTCGGGTCTGGTTAGTCGGCAATTTTAAGTAACAGAAACAGCTCCTGGATTCAGTCTTCACTTTCTTCTGCTTGCCGGCACTCCATACCTGCCTGATCTGCCTCATCTACCTGGTCTGGGGAGGTCTCTGTCTCCTTTTATCTGGTTCTAACCAGTGTCAGTTTAGCTGGAAACCTGAAGTTATTTTTCCAGCTTTTGTTTCAGTTTTGGCTTCCATTTCTGTTTCAGTTCCAGTTTCTGTTTCGATTCTGGTTTCCCTCTCAGCTAGGGTCTGAGAAAAAAGCTTTGCAACCATGGATTTTATCACAATTATCATCGCGGCATATATTTTAAAAAACCCTCCCTAAACCTCTCTGTGTCTCTTTCTTCCTTTAAGACAGCCTTAAAACCTACTTCTTTGACCAAGCTTTTGGCCATCTTACCTCATATCGCCTTACATGGCTCGGTGTCTAATTTTGCCTTATAATGCTCCTGTGAAGCACCTCGGAACATTGTATTACATTAAAGGTGCTATATAACTATAAGTTGTTGTTATTGTTACATCTGCAAACATTTTATATTGACTGTTTCCATGAAAATTCCAATGTTCATATTTATTATGCAAACTTGTTACGTTGCAATCATACCCTGCTGCAGTAGTGCCTCAGTTCGGCCTCTCCCAGCTCCTCCATGTGTAAGGCAGAGAAAGTTCTATGCTCCAACTCTACTTCCAAATTATAGTAAGTATTGCTATTTGCTATTAATATATTAATATTACTATAGATAATAATATCAAATCACAGAATTATGTAGAATAAGGAAAAAATGTAGAACTTTAAATTGGCAACTGGATTACATCTGCATGCTCTGGTCCCCACCCTGTAACCCTGCTTCACCTGAAGACTACAGTTGCTATTGTCTACCTACGTGCAATGACAAGGGAGATAGACTAGAATATATAAAATATTTTAAAATCCTTACATAGAGCACACACTTCTTTTAAGTGTCACATTTAACATCTTGCAACACTTCCCTCATCATACTTTACTGATAATACCACTGTTCTAAAATGACATGCTCTGACTTGCTGTGAGCAACACCTCAGGAGATCTCGTTATGGACAGGGTGAGAGATGACAAGGATGGTTCTTCCTCTTTTTTCACCTCGACTGACCGAAGACAGCATGCTTTAAAAAAAAAGTGTTTTTTTTTTAAACCCCTGATAGCTTTAATTATCACTAACAGACAAATGACAGGTTTTGAACTAATATTTTGTGTCTGTCTCCACCATAGAAGACACACGTTTCATACCAGAAATAGACGGTAAACTAGGGGCTAAAAGAGTGAGGAAATTTTAAAAATTAATCTCAGCAGAGAATAAGTATTGGAGAAACTTAAGGGACTAAAATCCGACAAATCCCTGGGACCTGATGGCCTACACCCTCGGGTTCTAACAGAGATAGCTGCAGAGATAGTGGATTTTCCAAAATTCCTTAGAGTCGGGAATGGTCTCATCAGATTGGAAGTTGGCAAAGGAGGGAGAGAGAAAACAGTTGGCAAAGGAGGGAGAGAGAAAACAGTTGGCAAAGGAGGGAGAGAGAAAACAGTGAACTACAGGCCAGTTAACCTAACATCAGTCATTGGCAAAATGCTTGAATCTATTGTTAAGGAAGTTGTAACAATGCACTTAGAAAAGCACAGTATGATTAGAACAAGTCAACATGGTTTTACTAAAGGGAAATCCTGTTCGACAAATGTATTAGAGTTTTTTTGAGGATGTAACTAGGAGGGTAGATAAGGGGAAATCAGTAGATATAATATAGCTGGATTTCCAAAAGGCATTCGATAAGGTGCCACACAAAAGGTTAATTGGCAACATAAGGGCTCATGGAGTTGGGGGTAATATATTAGCATGGATACAGGATTGGTTAATGGACAGGAATCAAAGAGTGGGCATAAACAGGACATTTTTAAGTTGGCAGGCACTGAATAGTGGAGTGCCACAAGGATCAGTGCTGGGGCCTCTGCTATTTACAATCTATATTAGTGACTTAGATGAAGAGACAGAGAATAATGTATCTAAGTTTGCTGATGATACAAAGGTAGGTGAAAAGGTAAGCTGTGGGGAGGACACAGAGAGGCTGCAAAGAGATATAGATAGGTTAAGTGAGTGGGCAACAAGATGGCAGATGGAGTATAATGTAGGGAAGTGTGAAGTTATTTACTTTGGTTATAAGAATAGAAAAGCAGAATATTTTTTAAAGGTGTGAAACTTGTAAGTGTTAATGTTCAAAGAGACTTGGGTGTGCTTGTGCAAGGAACGCAAAAAGTTGGCATGCAGGTACAGCAAGCAATTCGGAAGGCAAATGGCATGTTGGCCTTTATTACAAGGGGATTGGAATACAGGAATAAAGAAATCTTGCTACAATTGTACAGGGTTTTGGTGAGACCACAACTGGAGTACTGTGTGCAGTTTTGGTCTCCACATTTAAGAAAGGATGTACTTGCATTGGAGGCAGTGCAGCAAAGGTTCTCTAAATTGGTCCCTGTGATGAGGGGGTTGTCCTATGATGAAAGGCTGAATTGGGCCTATATATTCTGGAGTTTAGAAGAATGAGAGGTGAGATCATTGAAACATACAAAATTTTGAATGGGCTGGATAGGGTAGACATTGAGAAATTGTTTCAGCTAATCGGGGAACCTAAAACACGGGGACACAGTCTCAAGATAAAGGGCCAATCATTTAGGACTGAGATGAAGAGAAATTACTTCACTCAAAGGTTTGTGAATCTTTGGAATTCTCTACCCCAGAGGGTTGTGGATACTCCATCGCTGAATACAGCTAAGGCTGGGATAGACAGATTTTTGGTCTCTGAGGGAATCAAGGGATATGCAAACAGGCAGGAAAGTGGAATTGAAGCCTAAGATCAGCCATAATTCTATTGAATGGCGCAGCAGGTTCAATGGGCCATATGGTCTACTCCTGCTATTTCGTGTGTTCTTGTGTCATCGTAAGTTTAAAAGAAAGATAAATGTGTATTATACAACACCCAGTCTCACATTCATTCAGATACACACGCACTCAAGAAAAGATAGAGATTATAAAGATAACATGCATTAGGTCTGATTATTTTTAAAGAGCTCTCTGTTAAACTTGCTTTTGCCCGGGATGAAGACTTAAAATGGTGCAGGCCTGTAATCTTTTCTCTTGTGCACTGAAGAAAGACTCAAGAGGTTCAGGAAGACGGATGCAGTGTTGCAGACTGCTCATTATCTTCCAGCCAAAGGTCACTGGCTAAGGCCTGGTATGATTCCTCAGGTAGGGAGTTCAAGGCCAAACTCCAGTCACTGCCTACATGTAGTTCAAAGCTGGTAATCTTAGGCAGGGTCTTTTCTCTTCGATGGCATAGATGGTTCTCCTTTATCTGCCCAGAATATATCTTTATTAAAGCTCCAAATAATTTAGTGTATCTGTATTCCATTCTTAGAATGATTCCGTACAACAAAATACAACTACGGACTCTGAACAAATTTATAGTCATGAGCACCTTTCAAAGACAGAATGCAATCCCATCCTAAAGTATGTGCAATTAGTAATGGTTAAGAGTAAAATCTATACGAAACATGTTATACCCATAAACTTTAGACAGTACTCGCAAAAACCCATAATATTGATTTTAATAAACTGGTATTTTTAAACACAAAAAAATTTTATCAAAGAATGATTTTACTCAAGGAATGTTGAAGCTATAACAGCAAACCCTTTAAATCATATTTTTTATGATTTGTGTTCTACTAATGCCATTTTTTTGTGCATGTAAATCTGCCAAGCATTTTTAAGTCTGTTAACACATTACAATTTTAATCAATTCTAACAGATTTTACGACAATTGTGCACACTCTTTTTTTGTAGCTGGGTAAGACTGCCCTCACCTGGTTCCACTCATATCTATCCTGTCAGAGGCAGATAATCACCAGGAATAGCTTCTCTTCCTGCTCTGCACCGTTATGTCTGGAGTCGCCCAAGGATCTATCCTTGGTCCCTCCTATTTTTCATCCACATACTGCCCTTTGGCGACATCATCTGAAAATACATCAGGTTCCAGAAGAACACGGATAATACCTGGCTGTAACTCACCACCACTTCTCTTTACACCTTCACTCTGATTTGTCACACTGCTGGTACAACATCCAGTACTGTATGAGCAGATCTTTCCTCCAAAAAAATATTGGGAAGACCAAAACCATTGTCTTTGGTCCCGGTCACAAGCTTCGTTCCCTAGTCCTGATGCTATCCCTCTCAGTAACTACTGTCTGAGGCTGAATCAAACTGTTCGCAACCTTGGTGTCCTATTTGACTCTAAGATGAGCTTCCAACCACACATCTGCTCTATCGCCAAGACTGCCTTCTTCCACCTCCGTAATATTGCCATCTCCAACCCCGCACCCCACCCCCTCCCCCCCGGCTCAGCTCACCTGTGCTGAAACCCTCTTCTATGCCCTGCTACGTCTAGAGTTGACTATTCCAATGTTTTCCTGGCCAGCCTCCAATATGCCACATTCCATAAACTTGAGCTCATCCAAAACGTTGCTGCTCGTGTCCTAACTTGCACGAAAACCCATTTACCCCACTGCTCGCTGGTCTACATTGGCTCCCAGTCCAGAAAATGCTCCATTTTGAAATTCTCAGCTTTGTTTTCAACTCTCTCCATGGATTAACCCCTCCCTATCTTTGTAACCTTTTCCAGCCCTACAACCCTCCAAGAGATTTCCGCTCCTCCAAATCTAGCCACTTGCACATTCCCAATGTTAATCGTTTTACCATTGGCAGTTATATGCCTTCAGCTGAAAGACCCTAAGCTCTGGAAGCCCCTCACTGCCTCTCTACCTTTCTCTCCTCCTTTAAGACGTTCATATCTCTTTGGTCAAGCTTTCGGTCATCTACCTAATATTGCCTTATGTGGCTCGGTGTCAAATTTGGTTCAATTATTCTCCTGCAAAATGCATTGGGATGTTTTACTATGTGAAAGGTACTATATAAATTCAGGTTATTGTTGTGTCTTTACTAAAATCACTTTCAAATGGCGAGGCTTTTGAAAAATTAAGTCTCAGCAATGTTGATGAATCCTATGAGGGAAATCTTACAATTGGTTTGAAAAATAATTCAAGTCACTTCATTAAAAAGGCAGCATTATTTGGTTCAGTTGTCCAATTAACAAGTACATCTAATTCTCAGTTGAATTTTCCACTCTGTGTTAAAATTAGTCAAGTTCATACACCAACAAGCTTCCCCAGTGGCTCATTAGGTAAATAAACTAAGAGGTGTAATACTGATTTATACAAAGCAGAAAGGTCCTAACTTCAATAATTGATGTGCGCTGAGTTAGCTGACCTGACCACAAAAGCACAAAGGAAACACCCAAGCCTTGAAAGCACTGCAGTGAAGACACACAAAACAAACTCAAAGGTTAAAATGGCTAAGTTACAAAAAAAATTCAAAAAACTTGGGCAGGCAAATGAGGTAGGACCTTAACAAGGTATATAAGACCAGGATGGGAAAGAAAAGGCTAATCCTATCAAAGCAATTGCAGGACAAAGTGACATAGGTACAAACTATTTGAAGGAAAATTCAAGACTGATGTCAAGAAGCTTTTGATAAAGTGAGATTAGTAAGTTAAATCATTTTTGTAACATTCAAGTAATAGTTAGATGCTCTGATAGGATGTGCATAGCCTCCTATCTATATTTTTGTTTTTCAATTTCAGTTAAAGTGCAGTAGGGACACCTCAATTGATCTCAGCATCCCTGGGTTAGAGAGTGAGAAAGTTAAGAAAAAAAGCAGGCTGGGTTCTTGTTCTTGGTTACTATCTAGGGATCACTGCTGGACCAAAGCACGTGGGCCTCAGGTGAGTATATGATCAGGTATGGCTGTGATGCCCCACAATTAGCCTATTGATTAAATTATCTGGGCTCACACATGAAGATTGGTGACTTGGACAAGATCCTGGAGACATCTTGCCACCTGTAGACAGTACTGCAACAATGGTCAGCCACTTCAACAGAGCAACAACTGAGTTGCAGAGAAATGAGCAATTACAAATTACGCTGCAATAAATACATATTAAAAGCTATGACGGATCTAACAAGTAAGCTTAATTAGACAAAAAAGCAGACAAAATGTTAATTACCAGGAAACAAATGCATCTGCAATGATAATTAATAACACTTGTGTCACTGTACACAACACAAAGAGCTGTGCACACTTAATAACTATGGCTGAGAACTGTAGAAACAATCTACCCTGAGAGACAAAGTACAAAGAAATGTTGAAAAGATGGATATTAGGCTGAGCTACCGAAAGCTTATAATCTATGGAAAATAAAAAGTCCTCAGGCAAAATTTTCAGGAACAGGGTTTGATAGAAATTGTGTTCTGTTACAGCCAGGTGAGGACGGGGGGTCTCAGGCTCCCTTTTTGCCCTTTCCCTTGTTTGACCACAACAGGGTTTATCCTTTTTTAAGTGCTTGCTCCTGTTCCTCTAATGTGATTGCAAAAGAATCAGACAGATTTTCTTGAGTTTAAACAAGAGGTAAGTTTAGTATACTTAATACTCTAACCCGGTTAAAAATACGCTACACATTCACGCACACATTCACACGAGAGAGACACACACACACAAATAGATTATAGAGGGAAAACAGATTTGGTGGTTGGATTAAAGTCCAGAATAAATAGAATTTAAATACAGTATGCGAGTCCAATAGTCCTCAACTGAAGTTGTAGTCATGAAGTCCTTGCTGGGCCATGTGCACGGTGGTGGGCTTAATTTGCTCAGGGCTCCTGAAGGCAGAAGAGGGGGTTGATTCTCATGCCCTGGTTGCAGGCTGAAGCGGTCTGTAGGCTTGAGGGGGTTTCCAGTCGCAGCCAGATCTTCTCTTGATATTTTCTATGGAGAGAGGGGGAGGGAGAGCCTGCTTCATAGTTGGCTTTCCAGTTACTACCGCCTGCTGTCTTTGTGACAAAGCTTACAGTTTCTTCAGAGCTGCGCAGGCAGTCATATGACTCTTTCAAGACCCTTTTGATTTTAATTAGGTGTTTTCTGGAATCTTCTCTGAGATTCAAGGTGCTACATGCCTCAGAAGGTCCAAGTCACATTTGGAGAGGGTTGGCTCTTTCAAAGTCAATGGGTGTAGATGGTCTTGACGACCGTGTTGATAAAGCCATTCTAGGTAATTCAATCAGTGAGAGCAAGCTATTGATCTGGCTGAGTTCAGTTAGATTTTTCATCTCCAGTTTAATCTCCTGGTGTTTCAAATGTAAGTTGCAGTGGCCATCTTGGCTGCCAGTCTTTTGTAAGTTACCTTGTAGGATTTTTCCATTAAAAGTCTAATGTTAGGTTCCAACTGATGAAATTAATATTTCCCATTTGGCAAATAGGGTTTTCATGACACTCCCATACCACGCAGAATGAAATGCAATGACAGGAGCATTTCATTAAAGGAGTGGAAAAGTAAAAAAAGGAAAGCACACATTCATTTTTCATTCACTCTCAAATTTACTTAGAATTGTTGCAGCTGTTTTTTCTCTGCAACAGCAGTGCTGATTTAATTCCTTTTTCTCTTAGAGTCTGTCTGGGATGGTTATGCGTTGTCAAATGGGTTTAACATTTCTTTAGTGTCAATTGGTAATTACCTGGGGCTGAACATCTCAATAAACATGTGGTTGCTGGTGAAACTTGGGGTCAGCAGCTTTCCATTACTGTTTGAGGCAAGTTCTCCTGTATGTACAGGCTTTAAGCCCTCAACTGCTGTTTCTGCAACATGTGGCTTTAACCATTCAGGTTCCAGTACCTCGATAACTTCTCTCCCTACAGTGGTATTAGGTAATAAATTGGTTTAAAGCCACTGTGAGATGTCTGAAATTTCCTCTGGGCCCTTGTTCGTGCTGAAGTCAATTTGTGGGATTTGATTAGTTTTGGGGTTGGGCCCTGATCATTGGATTCTGCAGTGGGTAGATCCACCCTGACCTCACTTTTAGTTTTCGAGTGAGTAATACAAGTGCTGTTCACTTTAGAGCATTTTTGCTTCCCTTTTCTCTTTACTGTGGGGAGGGTCTATTTACTGATTGCCCCCATGTCTTCTGGGACATTCCTGCTCACAGGTATCTGTCCAGCTTTCACTGCACTCCCCTGCAGCACTTAGACTAGGTGAGGCATTGCCCTCCCTGTTGGTTTGCCTTTTTGGGAACTTAATTTGTCCCTGCAGGTTTCTGTAAATGCTGTGAGCAGCCTCAGTAGGGTGCTTCTTTGGCCTGCATTTATGTAGGAGGGTGTGGTGTCTAATTTTTCCAACATTTCAGGGTTGGCTGACCGGACAGTAAGGGACTCCATTTGGGAATCTTCCCGGCCCTCCTTGAACCTGTCCTCACTGCCCTTTTTGTCCCCTTCCTCCCTAACTGTCTGCCAGACTGACGCTTGTCTGTCCCCCTTTGTTTTCGACAGGGGTCCCTCACAATCCACCAGCATTCTGCTGAGGGTGTCCCCAAATGCCTGTATGGGAATGAGGGTTTTTACTGCAGGTTGGGGCTTCCCCACAACTTGGCACGTGTGGCAAGTTTTACAGAACTCCACCAGACCTTTGTGGAGTTTTGGCCAATCAAAATGCTGTCTTTTGCGGGATTTGGTTTTTCATACACCGACATGTCCAACCATTGTAAGCTCGTGCGCCATTCTTAATATTTCTCTACGGTACCTCGGCGTCACCACTATCTGGTAAACCACTGTCCACTCTTTGTCTGCAGTCTGTTCCAACTTCCTTAACACTGAGTCGGCTTGTTGAGCCTCAACTAGGGAAGATTGGGATTACCTATTCCTTGTGTCCTCTAACTCCTCAAAAAAGGTTTCAGACAACCAGATAGCCGGGTCATCTGTCTGCAGCGCCAGTTCAGTCACCTCTGAGGAAGCTGTTTTGGCCATAGACCAAGTCACCCCACAGTCAGGGGAAATGTTGGGGATCGCCTCCTGCAAATGCCTCGACTGGGGGAGCTACCACCTTCAAAGAACAAAGAACAGTACAGCACAGGAACAAGCCATTCGGCCCTCCAAGCCTGCACTGATCTTGATGCCTGCCTAAACTAAAACCTTCTGCACTTCCGGGGCCCAAGATCATCATCCAGGATCAGGTCGACCCCATCCACAGGTAAACTAGCGACAATCCCCACGATCACCAGTCCCGAAACTAGGTCACACTTCAAGTGTGCCCGATATAAAGGTACGGGCATACTCCGAAACCATTCATTCTGGTGTGCTCTCTGAAGGAAAGGTCATGCCTTTTCCCAGCAGGGATCCGGTGGCCCATGTATCCCTGAGTATGACTATGGGCTTGCCTGCCTCATTCAATGGGTATGGGCTTACTTTCCCTTTGGATACAAAATCCCGACAACCTTCAGGGATCTTGTTAAATTTTCCCACACCCACAGCAGTATGTTTCCTGGATCTTACTGCTGTTGCTGTTAAAGCCACAGCCTGCTCTGCTGTGCTTTCCATCAGGGCCCCTTTTCCTGCACTGGTCTGGTGTGCCCTGATTAATCTTTTTGTTTATTGTTTAGAGATACAGCACTGAAACAAGCCCTTCGGCCCACCGAGTCTGTGCCGACCATCAACTACCCATTTATACTAATCCTACACTAATTCCATATTCCTCCCACTTCCCCACATGTCCCTATAATTCCCTACCACCTACCTATACTAGGGGCAATTGCTAATGGCCAATTTACCTATCAACCTGCAAGTCTTTGGCTTGTGGGAGGAAACTGGAGCACATGGAGGAAACCCACGCAGACACAGGGAGAACTTGCAAACTCCACACAGGCAGTACCCAGAATTGAACCCGGGTCGCTGGAGCTGTGAGGCTGCGGTGCTAACCACTGCGCCACTGTGCTGCCCCATCCTACAGGTTTTCCCCGTAACTTCCAGCAGTCAGCTTGGCAGTGAACTGCCTTATTATAGTGGAAACATATGGGTCTTTGAGTCTCCCTCCTGCTCTCATCACCGTCTTTTTTGGCTTGAGGAGGGCCCCATGTGTGTCAGGCTTTCCTTTCTTGCCCAGGGCTGCTCAGGCTCCTATCACCCTCCCACCTTTTAACCTTTTAGGGGTTGTGTGGGTGACGAGGGAGGAGTTTCCCTTGGGGTATGGACTTATATATGAGAGCAAATTCATCAGCCAGAACTGCGGCCTGCCTGGCTCTTTGAACCTTTTGTTCCTCTACATGGATTTTAATAGAAAGGGAAAGAGAGTTTTTAAATTCCTCGAGAAGAATCACCTCTCTGAGGTTTTCATATGTGGGCGGCGGTACCTTAAGGACCCTTAGCCACTGGTCAATAGCCAGTTGCTTACCTCTTTCAAATTCGCGGTAAGTTGTGATCAGGCTGCTTCCGGAGGGTTTGGAATTTCTGGCGGTACGCTTCCGGTACTAGTTCATATGCCCCAAGGATAGCAATATTAGTCAATTCATAATCGGATGAACTTTCATCTGGCAATCGTGAATAAATCTCATGGGCTTTTCCTGTTAGTTTGCTTTGTAACAACAGGATCCAGCTTTCGGCCGTCCATTTCAAGTGTCTTGCAAGCTTTTCAAAAGTGATAAAAAGTGCTTCCACATTTACCTCATTGAACTTCAGCATCAACTGGGAGAACTTTAACAGCTCAGCACGCAGCCCTGAGCTGTTTCCTCACTGGCTATGCTTTCACTGGGGTTACCATGTAACCCCCTAGTTAATTCAAGCCACCTTGTCTCTCTTTCCTCCTTCTCCTTCTAGAAAATCCTCTCTTTTTCCCTCTCTTCCCTCTGGAATTCCAATTCGAGTTTCCTGTGTTCTAATTGTATCTTAGCTAACATTACCCTGTCTATTTCTGACTCTAACCCTGCTTGAATCTTCAGGTTCAAGCGAAAAATGGTTGGGATTTCTTAGCTTTTGCACGGAAAGTAATCCCAAACTGCCCAGCTACATTCCTCAACTCTTCAATAAATAGGGCCTATAACTTATCCCAAGTTACTTCACCCTGGCTTGGGAAAGTACTGGCCTCGGATGCGGACACGTTAGTATTCGATCAGCAAAAATCACAAGAAAACCTGATTGAAATTTTTTTTTTTTAATAGGTATTAATTTGGTTTCCCCCTTCCAATTTCTCATTTATCTTTGGGTTACGACCCCGGATGATAGCTCCCAAATTTCTGTTAGGGCCAGTTGAGGAAGGGGTTTCAGGCTCCCCTTTCGCCCTTGCTCATGTTTGACCACAACAGCATTTAACCTTTTTTAACACAGTGGTTGAGCATTTGCTCCTGTTCCTCTATCGTGATTTCAAAAGAACCAATCAGACAGGCTTTCTTGAGTTTAAACAAGAAAGAGGGAAGTTTATGACACTGAACACTCTAACCCGGTTAAGACATAAGAACTAGGAGCAGGACTAGGCAATTCAGTCCCTCGAGCCTGCTCTGCCATTCAATACGATCATGGCTGATCTCACCTTGGCCTCAACTCCACTTTCCTGCCCATTCTCCATAACTCTTCAACCCATTACTAATTAAAAATCTGTCTATCTCCTCCTTAAATTTACCCAATGTCCCGGCATCCACCACACTCTGGGGTAGTGATTTCCACAGATTCACGACCCTTTGAGAGAAGTAATTTCTCCTCATCTCTGTTTTAAATCTGCTACCCCTTATCCTAAACTATGACCTTTTGTTCTAGATTGCCCCACAAGAGCAACTTTGTCAATCCCCTTAATCATCTTATATCCCTCAATTAGATCTCCTCTCATTCTTCTAAACTCTCGAGAGTAAAGGCCTAAACTGCTCAATCTCTCTTCATAAGACAAGCCCCTCAACTCTGGAATCAATCTAGTGAACCTCCTCTGAACTGCCTGCAATGCAACTACATCCTTTCTCAAGTAAGGGGACCAAAACTGTACGCAATACTCCAGGTACAGTCTCACTAATGCCTTGTACACTTGCAGCAACACTTCCCTACTTTTATACTCTATTCCTTTCGCAATAAATGCCAAAATTCCATTTGCCTTCCTTATCACCTGCTGTACTTGCAAACTAGTTTTCTGCAATTCATGCACGAGGACACCCAGATCCCTCTGCACTGAAGCACTCTGAAGTTTCTCTCCATTTAGATAATAATTTGCCTTTCTATTCTTCTGACCAAAATGGATAACCTCACACTTATCCATGTTAAAGTCCATCTACTAAATTTTGGCCCAATTATCTAATATATCCACATCCATTTGTAGATTTCTTATTTCTTTATTGCAACTTACTGTCCCACCTATTTTAGTGTCATCTGCAAATTTGGCTATAAAAACTTCTATCCCTGCATCCAAGTCATTTATATAGATTGTAAACAGTTGGGGCCCGAGGACCAAACCCTGTAGCACCCCACTAGTTACATATTGCCAACCAGAAAAAGACCCATTTATCCCGACTCTCTGTTTTCTGTTGGTTAGTCAATCCTCTATCCAAGCTAATAAATTGCCCCTAGCCCCATGTGAACTTACCTTGTGTATTAACCTTTTGTGTGGCTCCTTATCAAATGCCTTCTGGAAGTCCAGATAATCAACATCTACAGGATCCCCATTATCCACTTTGCTTGTTACAGCTTCGAAGAACTCTAGCAAATTAGTCAAACACGATTTATCCTTCATAAAACGGTTGATAGATAAATTGGCCATTGTAAATCGCCCCTAGTGTAGGTAGGTGGTAGGAGAATAGTGGGGACATGGTAGGGAATATGGGATTAATGTAGGATCAGTATAAATGGGTGGTTGTTGTTCAGCACAGACTTGGACCGAAGGGCCTGTTTCAGTGCTGTATGACTATGTACTAAAACCGTGCTGACTCTGATGGATTGCATTTTGACTTTCTAAATGTCCTGTTATTAGTTCCTTAATAATGGATTCTAACAATTTCCCAATGACAGATGTTAAACTAACTGGTCTATAGTTTCCTACTTATGCCTCCCTCCCTTTTTGAATAAGGGTGTTACATTAGCTTTTTTCGAATCCACAGGAAGCTTTGCCATATCCTGAGAATTTTGGAATATTATAACCAATGGATCCACTATCTCCACCGTCACTTCCTTTAAGACCCTAGGATGTAGGCCACCAGGCCCTGGAGACTTGTCAGCCTTCAACCCCAATAGTTTGCTCAGTATTTTTTCCCTAGTGATGATGATTGTTCTAAGTTCCTCCCTTTCTATAACCTCTGCATTACCTGATACTATTGGGATGGTACTAGTGTCCTCCACCGTGAAAACTGAAGCAAAATACTGATTTAGTGTCTCTGTCATTTCTGTGTTCCCTTCTATTAACTCCCCAGTCTCTTCCTCCAAAGGACCAACATTCATTTTAGCTACTCTCTTCCCTTTTATATACTTATAGAAGCTATTGCTATCCGTTTTTATATTTTGTGCTAGTTTTCTTTCATAATTTACTTTTGCTCTTTTTAATACTTTTTTAGTAATCCTTTGTTGATCTTTAAAAGTTTCCCAATCTTCCAGCCTGCCACTGACCTTTGCAATATGGTATGCTTTAATTTTTGTCTTTATGTTATCCTTAACTTCCTTGCTTAGCCATGGATGTTTTCCCCCCCCTCTTAGAATCTTCCTCTCTGGAATATATTTTAGTTGGGATAAATTGAATATCTCCTTAAACATCTGCCACTGCTCGTCAACTGTCCTACTTGGTAGTCTTCCTGCTCAGT
The DNA here is from genome assembly GCF_036365525.1 of Heterodontus francisci. NCBI lineage: Eukaryota > Metazoa > Chordata > Chondrichthyes > Heterodontiformes > Heterodontidae > Heterodontus > Heterodontus francisci. The sequence goes on along the minus strand of NC_090388.1, from coordinate 41,244,850 downwards.
CCACTAGGACCAAATCTGTCCTCATGCCTATATAATTACCTTTGTTTAACTCCAGAACGCATGTGTGGGACTCCAGCTTCTCACCCTCAAACTGAATTTGAAATTCTAGCATGCTATGATCACTTTTCCCTAGAGGATCCTTAACAATGAGATAATTTATTAATCCCACCTCAATACACAATACCAAATCTAGAATAGCCTGCTCCCTGGTTGGTTCCACAACATATTGCTCCAAAAAACAATCTCTAATACATTCAATGAACTCTCCCTCGAGGCTACCCTTGCCAATTTGACTAATCCACTCTATATGCACATGAAAATCACCCATTATTATTGCCGTACCTTTCTTACAAGCCCCCAGTATTTCCTGGTTTATACTGTGCCCCACTGCAGAACTACTGTTTGGGGACCTATAGATTACTCCCACCAGTGACTTCTTTCCCTTGCTGTTTCTTATTTCTACACAGATTGATTCTACGCCTTGATCTCCAGTGCCTATATCGCTTCTCACTACAGCACTGATCTCTTCCTTCACTAACAAAGCTACACTACCTCTTTTTCCTTCCTGTCTCTCCTTCCGAAATACTGAGTACCCTTGGATATTCAATTCCCAAACCTGGTTTTCCTGCAACCACGTCTCAGTAATCGCCACTAAATCATACCCTTTCGTCTCTATTTGCACTGTTAACTCATTTATTTTATTCCAAATGCTTCGTGCAATCAGATACAAAACCTTTACATTTGTTCTATTATTAAATTTCTCTACTCTTGTACGATTCCTTGGTGCAATATGATGTTCACACGTTCTGTCCCTTCCTTTTATTTTCTGGTAACAATCAGCCTCATCACTAACCTACCTTCTCATTTAACTTCCTATTTTTCCATGCAACTGAACGCTCCCCCCCCACTATTTAGTTTGAAGCCCTATCTACAGTCCTAGTTATGCGACTCGCCAGCTCTGGTCCCAGCATGATTCAGGTGGCGCCCATTCCATCGGAACAGCTCCCTCCTTCCCCAGTACTGGTGCCAATGTCCCATGAATTTGAACCCATTTCTCCCACTTTTTGGGAGCCACGCATTTACCTCTTTAATCTTATTGACCCTTTGCCAATTTGCTCGTGGCTCAGGTAGTAATCCGGAGATTATTACCTTTTTAATTTAGTCCCTAGCTGCTCATAATCCCGCAGCAGAACCTCTATCCTCATTCTACCTATATCGTTGGTACCTACGTGGACCACGACAACTGGATCTTTCCCCTCCCACTCCAAGTTCCTCTGCAGCCCCAATGAGATATCCCGAACCCTGGCACCAGGTAGGCAGCAGAGCCTTCGGGACTCTTGATCCTGGCCACAGAGAACAGTGTCTATGCCCCTAACTATACTATCCCCAATTACGACTACATTTCTATTTTCTCCACCCCCCACTTGAATGGCTCACTGTACCACGGTGCTGTGGTCAGTTTGCTCATTGTCGCTACAGTCGCTGCTCTCGTCTACCCAGGGAGCAAGAATCTCAAACCTGTTGGACAAGGACAATGGCTGAGGCTCCTGCAGCACTACCTCCTGGATCCCTCTACCTGCCTCACTCATAGTCACACCATCTTGTCCCTGACCACTGGCCGAATTCAAGATAGTTAATCTAAGGGGTGTAACTGTCTCCTGAAACACAGCGTCCAGGTAACTCTCCCCCTCCCCGATGTGTCGCAGTGTCCGAAGCTCAGACTCCAGCTCATCAACTAAAAATACGCTACACATTCACGCACACATTCACAGAAGAGACACACAGACAAATAGTTTACAGAGGGAAAGCAGATTTGGCGGTTGGATTAAAGTCCTAAATAAATGGAATTTAAATACAGTATATGAGTCCAATAGTCCTAAGCTGAAATTGTAGTCACGAAGTCCTCGCTGGGCCATGTGCACGGTGGTGGGCTTAATTTGCTCAGGGCTCCTGACGGCATTAGAGGGGGTTGATTCATGTCTCTTGGTTGCTGGCTGAAGCGGTTTGTAGGCTTGAGGGGGTTCCCAGTCGTAGCCGGATCTTTTTTTGATATTTTCTAGGGAGAGAGGGGGAGAGAGAGCCTGCTTCATTCATGGCTTTACAGTTACTACCGTCTGCTGTCTGTGTGACAAAGCTGACAGTTTCTTCAGAGCTGTGCAGGCAGTCATATGACTCAAGCCCCTTTTGTTTTTAATGAGGTTTTCTTTCTGGAATCTTCTCTGATTCAAGGTGCTACTTGCCTCAGGAGGACCAGTCACACTTGGAGGGGGTTGACTCTTTCAAAGTCAATGGGTGTAGATGGCCTTGACGACTGTGTTGATGAAGCCATTCTAGGTAATTCAATCGCTACTGTTACTGGTTTTTCTACATTATTGATTGACTTCATTGAAGTTGCACTTTTTCAGCCACCATGAACAAAATAACTACATAATATTTATGTTATTTGCACTCACAATGGCATAAAAAAGTAAGAAGATAAATTTGGGTTGTTACTCAGACCTATTGGCCCGGATTTTGTGGTTATTGGTGAAGGCACATTGCTTGATAAAAGCTGCCCACTGGTTCTAGAGCAGAGCTTACTTCTATTCCAATGCCAGTTTGAATTTGACACCTTCTACAGGGGATCTATGTCATTCAGCAACAGGGTAGGCAACAGGCAACCAGATTGAGGAATTCTCACAGAAGGTAAAGCAGGAAGTAAAAAGCAGGAAATATAAATTCCATCTAAATCCTTGCACAGAGAGCAAAATAAAGATTGGGATATACACATGATTAAGGGAGAAATTTAAATATTAACACACAAACTTAAAGCAAGACATTATTTTTTTTAAATCTTCAATTTTTACAATTTCTTCTGAGAGAATGAGACTACACATATGTAAAATTAGTTTTTTTCAGGGCCAGAGGGGTTGTTCAGCGGCAATTATGTCTTAGCTACTCCTGACTGAGCAAGGCTTAACTTTTTCATAGGTGTTTACAGAGAGTATAGTGGATAATTAGTTTAAGTTCACTACAAATCAGTGATGTCAATTTTGATTCCATCTACAAACACTGTAATAACGCCCCCTGTGGGGGAGCAGGGTATCACTGACAGCAACTTCTGGATTTCCAAGTTGTACTGCGCATTTGCAGATGCCAGAAGTTGCTGTTAATTTTACCCAGTACCAACAGCGCACACTGACAGCCTTGGCATTATCACCATCACAAATTCCAGGCCATTATTTTTCATGTGATAGTTCTCCACAGCTCAGGTGAGATCAGAGGGTACTAGGTTCAAATTTCAGCAGGGTTCACGCAACCTTTTATCCTTGCAACACATAAATGACTACCATAGAATAAGATGTGGAGAAAGAACAGGAGACCTCAAAAGTTGTTCACAGTGTTTGCCACACTGTCATAAGTATGAGCGGTTACCAGCAATAAAAATGGATATCACCACCAAGTTGTCTTCCTCTCTCAATTTGGTGGCTTCTGAACAATGAACTGAAGACTGCTTTGTAGCTGGAGATTCCATACAAGTGCTGGGTGGTTGCAGAAAACTCATGGGAATTCCTTTGAACTTTACATGCTTTCTGTTGCACCACAATCCCAACTTTATGATAACTAATATTCTTTAAAACGAAAAAGAATACACAAGTTCACACATGAAACTGTAGATAAAATTCGGGTTTTGTAGTAAGCAGATGCTTGCTGCTTAGGATATAAAGGTATTGAAAGGCCTGCAATGGTGCAACATTTGTTCTATTAATTAGGAAGCATCTGTTCCATAGTTTCAGTGGCAGATCTATTTATAAGTCTCACCTGAGTAAAATTCATAATCACTGTGGAAAGGGTGAAAAACATGTTACATTTCATCAGATAGAATGGTTGTGAGATTTATTAATTAGCTTTTCGTAGAACATTGGATTAACATTAAAAAAATTTCAGGTATCATTCTTCACATAAATGTACTCCATTGCGAGGTATTAGACTGTTGATCAACATAAACCTGCTCTGAACAGTATTATTCACAATTTTCATTTATATAGTTGTGAGTTCAAACCGGATTCCAGACTTTGAGCACATAATCTAGGCTGACATTTCAGTGCTGTACTCAGGCAGTGCTTGTATTCTTAGAGGTGCCATCTTTCAGACATTAACAGAGGCCATCTACTTGTTCAGGTGAACATAAAAGGCAGCATTTCGAAGAAAATAGGGAGCTCTCCCAGTGCCCTGACCAATATATCTTCCTCAACCAACGCCATCAAAAACCGAGTAACTAGCCATTCATTTTATTTGCTGTCCGTAGGACCTGATAGTGTGCAAATTGGCTGCCATGTTTTCCTATAAAACGACAGTGGCTGCAGCGTATATGTATGTACTTCAATACTATGAGACGTTTTCACTAACTTGTTTCCTTTCAAAAAGAACTTTGTACTTATAGAGCACCATTCATGTGCTCAGCATATCACAATTAATTATTTTTAAAGTTATTATTTTATAGGCAAATGTGGGAGCTAACTTGTACACAGCACGGTCTCACAAATTGTAAGGAGATAAACGTCCAGTTAATCTGTTCTGCAGGAGTTGGTCGAGAGATAAATTTTGGCAAGGACATCTTGCTCTTCTTTGAATAGTGCTATGAGATCTTTTACAAAAAAATACATCACTTTCAAACAATACAGCACTCCCTCAGTATTGCCCTATAGTGTGATCCGAGGTTGTGTAGTCAAGTCCTGGAGGGGGGGCCTTAAAATAAAGGCGAGAGTCAATGAGCCACGGGGTCAAAGGCTGAAGAATCAGCATTTTTCTAGTCTAGCTGCCACATCATGTTTACAGAGGCAAGGCTCTGTTTTTCCTGATCATTAAATCTGTTATTTTGCCAATTATTGATGTAAGACTAATAGTTATGCAGTTTTGTCCCTTTTTCGTGAAAATACGTACAACATTGGCTTGTTTTGGATCCATTTGGACCTCATCTTGTAATTGCTGTCTTTCCAGATTTCAGCTTAAATTTAATTTAGTAACTTGGGATACATATCATTGGCCCTGGGATTTATTTGTTTTTGGGCTCCTTAAGCCTATCAGTAACTTTCACCCCAGTGACACTGAAATTATTAAAATCACCTGTAGTACTCCCTATGATAGAATTAGGTTGCATGATACAAGTATCTTCTCTGGTGAATACTTGTAGGAAGTAATTATATATTTTCAACTCTATTGCAATCATTAAGGAACCACAATTCTTCTTTGGTATTCCTCTTGCTATAGTAATGGTGTTGCATCTACACCAACAACTATGCTCATTTCTAATTCCCTTTTTGCTCCTCTGACCACATTAAAAATAAACTCAGAAATGTCTAAGAGCATACACAAATGGAAACCATTTTGTTTTAACAGTGAAAATTTTATGGAGAATTTGATGCAAGAGCAATAGAGAGTGCAGCGCATCACAGAACAGAACTCAATGATGCCAACTTTCTCATAAAAGACTGAATGATGGCGAAGCAAATGCATCGCCCTAGCGGTGGAAAAAAAATGTAATCGATAATACTTGTTCACAGCACAAAGCAGCATATGTTTCAGAGCACTTGGCAAAGAACTAAGCACACAAACAGAATATTGAAAGTTAAAATTATTTTATGAAATACAGCAGTGGTTCTCAAACTTTTTGTTTGAAGGACACCTTTTCAAATGGATTAGTAATCACAGACTCCCCTATCTAAATTATAATACTATATAATACTCTTAATATGAAAGTGCTGGATGTAAAGAGTCCTTTAATAATGCTTTTAATAAAACAGGTATTTACTTACAGATTATCAGTGAGATGGATAGGCCTCCTTCTCACAGCAGAGTCTGTCTATCCTTGGCAGGAGCACGGCGGGAACAGGAGCCCAGGGACAGCAGAGCACAGTGAAAGAATTAGGGGAGGAAGGGAAGAGCAGGAGCACTGGGGCAGCACATCACAGCGAGAGCAGGAGCTCAGAGGAAATAGAAGTCTGGAGAGAACACCAAGGGAGCCCGTAGAGAGCAGAAGGACAAAGAGAGGGGCACAGAGGGGAGCAGGAGTGCAAGCAGGAGCACGGTGGAGTTAGCAGCAGCATGGAGAAAACAAGAGAAGAGCATGAGGAGGGGAGAGCTGGAGCACGGTGGGGAGAGAAGGAGCATGGAGAGAGCAGTAGAGGAGCACAGGGAGAGCAGGAGTACAGGGCTGGGAGTGGAGAGAGCAGGCCCACAGGGTGGGGGGAGCATGCAGACAGCAGGAGCATGAGGGGAGCAGAGCACATTTTCGGAAATGCTCACTCACTTAGTCTTGCCCACCCCTGCCGGCCCTGTGTCATGGACCCCCTGGAAGTTCTCCACAGACCCCCACTTGCTGTATACAGTTTTCCAGTTTTAAAAAAACAACACCCAAAGGCAAGAACATATAACAGCAGTTTGTCAAAACTCAATAAAGTCTACTACTTTCAACTAAATTACATTGCTTTCATAAATTATATGTTCAACTACTTAACTTGATCAATATTATCTGGTTTTAGTAAAACCAATATTTGGTTTGACCTTATTAACATCAGAAAACAAGGACATTTCTCAGTCAGCAACTGGCAAATGACGAAATCATTTCCTGTTCATATTGAGCAGCATTAGGAGCAGCAAGTTCTTCCTTACACAGCCACATCAGGAAAGGGTTGGTTCTCGCCACCAATCACCATCGCTCCCAAAAAAAAGTCACATCCAAAGCCCAAATAAACTATCTGACTCTAAAGGACAGCATGCTTCACACTTTTGGTTAAAGGCAAATCATCAGTGACAAGCCATAAGCTTTGTGCCACATTTAACATAGGTTTAGCAATATCACGAAAAGTAAATACAGCAATTACCTTTTTATTCTAGGCTGGGGTTATACGCAGGTGACCCGGGTCTCGACGTCTGGAAAAAGTGACGCTGAGAATCCCACGTCGCCTCTTCTCTGGAAGGCCCACCAAATCTAATGCCAATCAGGCACTTAAGTGGACAACAGCGGGCCTTCCATGGGATCAAGGCCCGCGTCGCAGAGGTGGTGGCTGCTACCAGAGGAGCACCTATTGGACGCCCAGCAGTGGTGCTGGACCCAGGGCACAAGTAGGTCAGGGGGGGAGGAGTCTCATGGACTGGGGGTCATGGGGGAGGTGGGTCAGTAGCAAGGGCAGGGGGTAGCTCTCAGAAGAACTATCCCACTTCCCGATGCCGGGTCCCCCGCCAGGTACAAAGTGCCTTTTAACGAGCGACCTCCACTCCCCCACCCCAAAGCTGGGAAGCAGCCCACACGGTTTCTTGTGTCGTGCTTCCCATGTGGCAACAGGGCCACCTGCAGCACGGCTAATTGCGGCCACAGTGGGTTGAGGCCCTTAATTGGGGATTAATTGCCCAGTTAAGGGCCTCAACTGGCAGCAGGGCCGAAAGGCTGCTCAAAGACCTTCCTGCCCCAGACTAATTTTTGGCGGAATAAAAACAAGAAATGCTGGAAATACTCAGCAGGTCTGACAGCATCTGTGGAGAGAGAAGCAGAGTTAACGTTTAACTTGAAACATTAACTCTGCTTCTCTCTCCACAGATGCTGCCAGACCTGCTGAGTATTTCCAGCATTTCTTGTTTTTATTTCAGATTTCCAGCATCTGCAGTATTTTGCTTTTATTAAATTTTGGCAGAGGCAGGATGGTGATGAGAACCACTGCACCCCACTACCCCCCCACCGGCCACCATCCCACCCGATTTTATGCTCTCCCCGCCTCCAAACCCACCATGGGGGAGAGCATTACATTTCTAGTGTTAAACCAAATGCAGAGAGTGGAATTGTCTCATTCATACATTCATGGGCGGCACAGTGGCGCAGTGGTTAGCACCACAGCCTCACAGCTCCAGCGACCCGGGTTCAATTCTGGGTACTGCCTGTGTGGAGTTTGCAAGTTCTCCCTGTGTCTGCGTGGGTTTCCTCCGGGTGCTCCGGTTTCCTCCCACAAGCCAAAGACTTGCAGGTTGATAGGTTAATTGGCCTTTATAAATTGCCCCTAGTATAGGTAGGTGGTAGGGAAATATAGGGACAGGTGGGGATGTGGTAGGAATATGGGATTAGTGTAGGATTAGTATAAATGGGTGGTTGATGGTCAGCACAGACTCGGTGGGCCGAAGGGCCTGTTTCAGTGCTGTATCTCTAAACTAAACATACCCTAGCCATTTTTGATGATCTAATTTTTGCACACAACGTATGAACATCCACTTTTTATGAGGAGTGGAGAAGTTTCAATGAAAGCCATGAGAATGGACGCTGGGTGGGAAGAGGTAGAGAATAATGTGTTGACCAATATGAGGACTGCAAGTCTGTTTTAAGTTCACACAGGTACGTATCTAAACAGGATGAGAAAATACATAAATTAACCAACTTATAATGTCAATTAAAAATCTGTGTCCACTTTTGGAACAACTCCAACCTGCACCTGTCTGCCATGTGCAATTATACCTTAACATATCTGCTTCCCAAAAAACATATGCAAAGAGAAATACAAAAGTCCTATACTAGTGATAGATTCTCCGGATTTATTTCTGCATTCAAATGTTCAGTCATAGAGCCATGGGTACCTTCCCTGCCTGAGATAACTTTTCACAGCTAAACTGCACAATGCTCAATGAAGACACAAATATCATCACACATATTACCCATACATCCTGTTCCAATCCTTTTCACAGAAAATTTGACAGTGGATGTGAGACATGAGGCCGAAGGATGGATAAGTAAAAAGTAAAAAGGCTTTTAAAAAACAGTCAGAACCAGCCGGAAAACCCCGAATCTGTCCAAAGTTGGGAAAACACTGTTCCCGCTCCCAGCACCTATCAGCTGTGAAACTGACTTGTAACTTTTTAAAAAAATGACCAACCACAAAGCTGCACTGCTAAGTGTTCCTGCTCTCTGCAGCTGTCAGACAGAGAGAGGAGGAGGGAGAGAGAGCAGGGGGGAACAGAGAGGGGAGAGAGAAGGGGGGGACATAGATGGAGAGAGAGCAGGGGGGAGAGAGAGAGAGGGGGGGAGACAGACAGAGAGAGAGGGGGAGACAGACAGAGAGAGAGGGGGGACAGAGAGAGGGGACAGAGGGGACAGAGAGAGAAAGAGGGAGGACAGAGAGATGAGGCGACAGAAAGAGGAGGGGACACAGAAAAAGGGGGACAGAGAAAGGTGAACAGAGAAAGAGGGGGGACAGAGAAAGTGAGGGGACAGAGAAAGTGGGGGGACAGAGGGAGGGGGGGACAGAGGAAGGGGGGGACAGAGGAAGGGGGGGACAGAGGAAGGGGGGACAGAGGAAGGGGGGACAGAGAAAGGGGGGAACAGGGAAAGGGGGAACAGAGAAAGGGGGGGACAGAGAAAGGGGGGGACAGAGAAAGGAGGGGAACAGAGAAAGGGGGGAACAGAAAAAGGGGGGGGAACAGAGAAAGGGGGACGGAGAAAGGGGGGGACGGAGAAGGGGGGGGACGGAGAAAGGGGGGGACGGAGAAAGGGGGGGGACGGAGAAAGGGGGGGGACGGAGAAAGGGGGGGACGGAGAAAGGGGGGGACGGAGAAAGGGGGGGACGGAGAAAGGGGGTGGACGGAGAAAGGGGGGGACGGAGAAAGGGGGGGACAGAGAATGAGGACAACACGGGCGGGGCAACACAGACACAGAGAGGGGGGACACAGGGAGAGAGAGAGAGACTGGGAGAGAGAGAGTGATCAAGATCATTCCTGACAGATGGATAGCTATCCGGGAAACTCCACATTACCAGAACAAATGTGTGGACAAACAGCAATTACTTGTGCAAGCAAAAAAAAATGCCAGGTATCTCACTAAATCAGGGTCCAACAAAGTGACGATAAAGTAGGTCAATTAAATAATCTTCCCATTTAAAGCTTCTTCACAAAAATGCATATTTGTTGTTGTTGTGATGAATAGTAAGATACATTTTTAATGCCTTTATCTTTCCAAAATTCCAAAATCTCACCGGCCCCCTATGTACAACAAAAATTGTAATGTGGCCCCCCCCACACAAAAAATGTGGGCAACTCTGGTCTAGATGAACAAAGAGAAGCACCCTTCACTGAAAGAGTGGATACAAGTAGATAAAGCCATTAAAAGGCCAACAGAATGTTGGGTTTTATAAATAAGGGCATAGAGTACAAGAGGAAAGAATTAATGAAGAATTTATACAAAACATTGATTTGGCCACAGTTAGTGTATCATATGTCGCAATGGGAACCCCATTACAGTAAGGATACTATAGACAGACAGTGATTAACATAGATTTATCAAGATGGTGCCAGGGATGGAAAATTATTATAATGAGGAAAGACTTGAGATACTGAGCCAGATTTTCAAATCAGGGTCAGGAACCTGACACTCGGATGAATTCCAGGTCCAGACCCCGTGCCTCAGCTGCGGTATTTTTAAATGTAAATGCCCTAATTGGATAGGATGTGAGCTCAGCGTCCAATTAGCGCAGCTGAGCACCCAAGGAGGTGGGAGCTGTCTGTCGAGTGCCAGCGGCAAAGGCAAGCAGCAGTCATATTCAGGGCTGCCGTTGCCTTTCCGAAGAGAGCAGAAAGCGCCTTACAGGGCCAACAGTGTCAAGGAGGATGAAAAGGGCCATGAGAAAAAATGAAGGTACAGCACTAGAACCAGCGCAAGAAGGTCCACTAAAAAACAAATTTTAAGACAAAGGCAAATAAACTTTATTTGACCCACAACAAAACCGACAGCTGTGCACTAACTTGCACCAGACGTTCGCATTCGGCAAAATAAAGTTCAAAAATTCCATTCTGCACCATTCCCTTCCCCCATCCGGCCCATTGAAAATTACAAACTGTCCCCGGAGGCATCGGGATCCCGAGGTGGCCTCCAGAACCGCAATTTTGAAATCTTGCCCAAACCGGGTCCCGACTCCATGCCCTTTGAAAATCCAGTCCACTGAGAATATTGGCATGGGAGCAACAGAAGGCTATGAGGAGATTTAGAGGGTTAACTCACCACAGTTCCCTGGGGGTAGGCACTACTGGCAGGGCATTCTTTAATGATATCAATGAAGAATTAATTTCTCCCCTCAACATTAATGATATTACATTTTATGTGATAAATAATTGAAGGTTTGGTAGGATGAATAGAGAAAGACAATTTCTTATGGTTAGGGAGTCAAGGGCTCAATTTTAAATTGCCACAAAGAAAGTGAGGATAGAGGTTAGGAAAAAATTCAATCACACAAAGGATTGTTGGATCATTAAATGCTATGCCACAGAATGTTGAAGAGGCAGACAGAATTGTATCTTTCAAGGGAAAATTGGATAAATATTACAAGCAGTGGAAGATACTAGGGGCTGAATTTTATCGGCCCCTCAACGCCGCGGGTCGCAGCGTGGGGGCTGGTAAAATGCTACGGGGAGAAGACCGCCTCAACCCGCGGTGTCGAGAAGAGCCCGCCGCATATTACCGATAGCAGCGGGACCTCGGTGCGGGCCCCCGCTGCATGGCGGCGGCACCACAATTAGCATATGGTAATGATTACTTACCTTTGCTGATTATGCAGCCCGCTGCCTCTCCACCAACACTGCCGGATTTTTCATTGAACGGGCGACCGTCACATGCCGTCCTGTTCACGATCTGAAAAGCCGGTGGCTCCTCACTCTGCATTACAAAAGGGAGTTGGGAGGGGGGGATACACAGGGATCTAACTCTGCATTCTGGAAGGGAGGAGGGAGGGGGGGATACATAGGAGTCTAACTACATTCTGGAAGGGAGGAGCAAGGGGGGATACACAGAGGTCTAACTCTACATTCTGGAAGGGATTAGGGAGGGGGAATATGCAGGGGTCCAACTTTGCATTCTGAAAGGGAGGGGGTCCGGGATTACTGGAGGGAAAGCTGTGCTGGCATGAAGGGAGGTACTGTGTACCAACCCTCCGTTAACAGTGTATGCTCTGTGTTTGTGAGGGGGCAATGGCAGACTAGGCACTGTGTGTGGGGAGGGTGCCAGAAAGGGCAGGAGCATTAAGGTTCTATGGATGGTGGGGGCAATCGATTCAGCTAGTAGGATCTTGATGTGGTCATGCTGTGCCACACTGAGTGTTGGCCAAGATGGGCAATGCCATGGCATGCCATAAGTTGATCCAGGAAAACAGCTGATGTACCCGTCAACACCAATCTATGCCCTGTTAGGAACCTTCGAAAACATGAAGGGTTCAACTTTATTTATCACATAGAAATAGGTATGGCTCATCCTGCATTGTGTGATCCTCTTCACGTGAGGATCCGTATGCGCCAGAGGCAATACCGACAGGCAGGTGCGATCCATGTAGAGGCCCCCAGTCGTGAGCAGCAGCCCCCAAGGGGAGCCACCATTACGTTTGCCGTACATCTACAGGCCCCACATAACATGCCATCGGATGTCAAAGCACCGGTGTCAGAGGAGATTGCGCATATAGAGAGGGTGGTGACACGTCTCTGTGCCCTGCTCAAGGATGACCTGCAGCCCACGGGTTCCGGTGGACATCCCTGGCCTTTGTTCCTCATAGTGGCAGCGGTTTTCAAGCCTGACACCTCTGCAGCCTTTTAGGGGCTCAACAGAGACCTTTGTGGGGTCACACAGTCAGCAGTGCACCGCTGCATCAAGGAGTCACCAATGCCCTACACCGGAGGGCCAGTGAGGATGTCCGCTTCAGGACAGACTCTCTCAGCCAGGCCCAGAGGGCCATTGGTTCTGGCACCGTTGTTGGAGAACCATAGGTTGTAATGTTCATACACTGCACTCATGTGGCCATCAGGCTTACTGCCAGGCTACCACCTGCAGACATCACCATTAATGGAGCCCTCTCAATCTAGGTGAAGCTGGTATGTGAACACCACAGATGCTTGCAGCGAATGTGTGACCACTTCTCAGGCAGCTGCCATGATACATGGGTCTTGTGCCAGTCCCGGCTAGCACCGCTGTTCACTGAATTGACTCAGATGGAGGGGTGGCTTCTTGGAGATAAAGGCTATCCTTTGCAGACATGGCTCCCAACACCAATGAGAGACTCTACCACTGCTGTAGAGGAGAGATACAATGCCAGCCACTGAGCTATCTGAGCCTCCATTGAGCAGGAGAACGGCATGCTGAAAGAGGTCTTCCAATGCCTGTATGGATAGCGTGACGCCCTGTACTACGAGCCGAAAAGGCCAACTCCTTTCTTTGCTGCTCTGCACAACTACGCACCCAATAGGGGTCAGGCCTGGCATGATGATGAGAGACGTCAACAGGATTCCTCCTCGGACTATGAGGACGCTGAGGACCTACAATATGAAAGATGTATGGGAGAGCAAATGGCACCCAGGCTCTGCACGCAGGGCTAGCACTGATGTAGGGATGTACGGAAATGGCTTATCAGACAAAGGCTGTCTGCTCCCTAGGAACCAACATGAGCTCTGCAAGTCACACACTATCCTTGCTCACCTTCTGTACACCAGTCCACATCTGCAGCATCCCTGTGTAAACCATTCGAGGCAGCAGCTGATTGAGCCAATGTCCATGTCAATGCATCCGTGGAGACGCTCATGTATAATGGTGGCATGGCAATGATGTTATTGCATATGTTGGCTCTTCTGAAGGGCCAACGGTGCAAAGGGATGTGACATTGGCGCTACATGCTGGCACACAACTTTCACACAGAGAAAAGGACACACATGTTGTTGAGGAACATTTAGTGAAAGACGTATTTACATTGCTGTGACACCCGTGCATTCCCATTTGTGTCAGTGTGTTCTCTGTAAACCTCTGTAATACCTTTTATGGAGTATTTAAGTCTCACGTTCTGGAATGTGCAAATTTAAGATAATTCACCCAGGTGCAGCACGCCTACAAGAAGGAATGCTACACGAGTGGAAGAAAAGGATCCCAACTTCACAGGACACTGGGACACAGCAGGGTAAGTATGTGGCAGCAAAGCAGAAAGTGCTGGGAAAACTCAGCAGGTCAGGCAGCATCTGTGGAGAGAAGCAGAGTTAACTTTCAGGTCTGTGAACTTGGACAAGTTAACTCTGCTTCTCTCTCCACAGATGCTGCCTGACTTTCTGGATTTCTGCAGCACTTTCTGCTTTGCTGCCAGATTGACAGCAGCCCCACTCTTCAGAAGTCAGGTAAGTATTCTTTGACAGCTGTCAGGAAGCAGGTGCTGGGGCGCTTAAAACAGGGCCCCAGCACCTGCTGCACAACTATCAAAGGGTTTTTCACTGCGCCGAATATCCCGCCTCTCCCCACATAATACTGGGGGGTGGGGGGAGGAGGCTCAGTGCCGTGATGCTAATGAGCCCCCCGCGTATAATATCGCAGGGGCTCTGAGGCGGCCACTAAATGCAGGCACCGCGCTGAGTTAAAAGGGCGCCGCCATCTGTGGCGACCCCAATAAAATTCAGCCCTAGGAGTGGGGAGAGAACATGGCAATGGGATTAGCTTTGGATTACTATAGCCAAGGACTGAAATGCCTCTTTCTGTGCTGTAAACTCCTATGGTTCTAACCTTTCCTTTAATAAGTTTGCTTCAGCAGGCCAAGACCTGGAACAAGATCATGTCAGGGCAGTTTGGTTTTAAAAAATGTAATATACCCATTTCATGGTGTTTGCAAATGGAGGTATGGTTTCAGCAAAGTCCCATTATTTGTCTCTAAGTCACCCATCAGAAATCTGTCATGCACAGTCAGGGCCCAATTTTTCTAACCCGCATCCGCAACTTGAAGGACCTCATAACTGGAGCTGGTGTTCAAACCCTGTGTACTACCATTTACTCTCTTAAAAAAACTCAAGTATTTTTCTGGAGTACTATTCCTCAGAAATTTTTTCGAAATTCATTGTAGCACAGGCAGACCAATAGCACCTGTGATTTGTCAATTTGCAAAGAAAACAAAAAGCATTAAAAATACACAAAAATACTGGGATCTGTTTTGATGTCAAAGAAATGTCAATTAAGTTTTAAAAGGCATATCTAAAAGTCCATTAAGACATCCTATAACAAGGTAATGTTGGCTGATTCTTCTGTCAGTCAATAGCTAACCATAAGCTCCCCCGGTGTTCAAATGATAGAAGCATCTTGAGCTACATGATTTAGGAAAAGCTTAGATTCATTTTCCATTCTGTTAAACTAGTTGATCTCAACTAGACCACAGCAAGAGCACTATAAATGACTGATCTGTAGAGAGGGAAGAAAATATGAAACAACCGAACTATAAAATTGTAAATCTAAAAAAAGTACAAACATATGCTGATTCTAACAGAAAAATTCCAGTTGAATCTTTATAAGCTTTAGAAATGCAGAACACTGCACCCATTTTTGTCAAAATTGCCTCTTTATACATCATTTACCGATTAACTTTCCACTTTATTTTGTTGGGACGCATAGTTACAATGAAATAAAAAACTGACTTTCAAAAAACAACCTGGCAATTAATCACAGTGCTGCACAAAAACTAATTTTTACCCAGATAATGAATACTTATCTGTGTTGAATGTGCAAGTTTTGCAGGAACATGATGGGGATTTGTACTTGCCAATGTGCTGGGAGAGATCTGGGACTGCAGGAAAACAAAGTCTGGAGTTAAAATTCAGCAGCATGCGACTTTTAGCCCCGACAGGTTCCCCGCCTGGAAGTCTGATTGACAAGCTTGGCTTCAAATTGAATGGGGAGGGCTCCTGAGGATGCTGCGGGACCAAGCAATGGGGTAGGTGGCAGGCAAGCAATCCCATGGGATTCTGATCCCTCAGCGGGTTGAGGAGGATTCCAATCCCAGGGGAATTTGTGTGGGTGAGAAGTTCTGATGGTGGGGAAGTTTGGGGAGCTGGGAGGAAGCACTCCTGCTCCTCCTGGCCCACAAGAAGTGCTGTGAAGGCACTTGCCTTCGCCCCAAGGCTGTCTATTTGCTGTGCTGCAGCTGTCGGGTTTCCCGAGGTCCGAGAAACCCAGCCGGCCACATTTAAACCTGAAAAGTAGGTTAACTTCAAAGCTTTCAGCCTCACAAATGCCAGCCTGCCTGCTTCCTGGGAACGCGTTGGCTTTCCACCTGCTAGAGTGGGTTGGTTTCCTGCCCCTTTCTCACCTCAGTAAAACCCAACATGTTTGGAACATTTTACCATTTAATCCCCACCTGCACCCAATCCGACCCATGTTAAAATTCCCCTCAATGATAATTCCTATGTCATTTCTGGTCATTTACAAAGACAATTACAATAAGCTTCCAGAAAGCATTATCTGTCCTATCATTTGCTGTATGCCAATATTTCCTGAAGCTCCTCATCTAAAGTTACACTTTTGCCATCTTTTTCCCCAGACTTCAACTACTTTTCCATAAACTTCCAGACCATTTGCTTGTTCTGAATGTTGCCTAAGGGAGTAATAAGAACGTGTTCAATCTGCTTTGAATTTACAGGAGAAGATTTGTGCAGCTCCTTGGCAACAGTGAAAGAAGAAAATGTAAAAAAGCTTCTTCTTAATTCCTAAATATCTAAATTATTTAAAATCAGGTTGAAAATAAATCCTGTTCACAGTTCCATGCAATTACTGATTAAATGAATAACAATTAGAATTTAAGCGCAATGGTAAAAAGAAATAGCCAGATAGTTTCCTCTGCAAACCAGGATCCCACAGCAGGCATTGATACTCTCAATTTTTGCTATCAAACTGTTGTATCATTAATGTACACAGTGGTTTATGGGATTAAGCATCAGATTCTACCTGAGAATAATCCAATAAAGACGATAATTTGCTAAATCTTGGTGTGACTGTCATCTGTTTTTGTTTTAGGCAAGTGAAGGGAAAGAAAAGAACACATTTCTCATTTTCCGTTGATGCCCCCTTGGTATTTTGCACACAATATTGCTGCTTTTAATCATTGAGACTATATTTGTCTCAAGCAACAAAGGCCCAACAATCCATTAATTCTATAAGAATGCCAAAGCTCTACAGCTTATCATTCATCATTATAAATAACTAACAGAAATGTGCAAGCAAAAGACAAAAGCAGCGTAGGAAACCTGTATGACTTTCAACTAATAAGCATTGAGGTTCAGCAGGTTTCTTTGGAAAATATATTACCCTTCTCTAATCACATATTATGGCCACTTTCAATCATTTGCAGCACAGAGATCAAGCGGCAGGAGGATGGCGTAGTTAACCTCATCAAAGTCTGTACAGAGGATGAGGAGGAGAGATAATGCACCATGGTTACAGTTCTAGAGGATGTTATTTGTATCTTTCAGTAGGGCTGTTTTAGTATTATGGCTGCAGTGGAGATCTGATTGCAGATTCAAACACAGAGTTGCAGGGAATCTCAGCAAAGATTATGGAAGTCATGACACATTCAAGGATTTTGAAGAGGAAAGGGAGTTTGAAGATGGGCAGCAGTTTGCAAGGACAGAGGAGTCGAGGGTGGTTATTTTGAGCAGGAGGTTGATGACAGCAGTTTTGAAAGGGAGGCAAATAAATCATTTACAATTTCAGCTGGCATATAGGGGCCAGGATGGGATGTAAGGTAGTTGGCAGTTTTGAGGCAAATAGGGTCCAGGGTTCAGGAAGTGAGCTCAGAGAGAGAATGAGGACAGGAGAGAAAATTTAGAGGAAGACACAGATTTAAGGACAGGGCAGGAGAGTGCCTGGGAGAAGATTTGGGTTGGTAGGGAAGAAACAGCTAAGTCATTTTAAAAGATACGCAATATCAGTTGTAATGAAGTCAAAGAGCTCCTCGCAATTGTTTTTTGGAGATGAAGATAGAAATGGGCAGCGGGTTAGGAAATTTAAGACGACAGTTGGTATTGGTGAAAAGACGTCAGGGATTATCTTTGTGCTCCAGGATTAGGGCGGCACAGTGGCGCAGTGGTTAGCACCGCAGCCTCACAGCTCCAGAGACCCGGGTTCGATTCCGGGTACTGCCTGTGTGGAGTTTGCAAGTTCTCCCTGTGTCTGCGTGGGTTTTCTCCGGGTGCTCCGGTTTCCTCCCACAAGCCAAAAGACTTGCAGGTTGACAGGTAAATTGGCCATTATAAATTGTCACCAGTATAGGTAGGTGGTAGGGAAATATAGGGACAGGTGGGGATGTTTGTTGGGAATGTAGGATGAGTATAAATGGGTGGTTGATGTTCGGCACAGACTCGGTGGGCCGAAGGGCCTGTTTCAGTGCTGTATCTCTAATCTAAATGATCCTGGAGTAGTGGGTAGATTTGGCAGAGAAGAATGAGCCCAACAGTTGTTAATGTGGTCCAGCCAGATCTGGTGATGGTTAAATGAGTTGTGCACCAATAAGGCTCAGATCTGCACCCTGCGGAGCAAAGTTGGAGGCCACAGTAAGGGAACAACCTGGATGGGAGAGAATAAAGGTATTGCTGGAGAAAGGGGCATCAAAGGTGGAGATGAAAGAACAGTTGATGAAATTGACAGCTGAAGAAGCATCGCCGTGAATGGAATGCTAAAGGTTAGGCAATTGGCAGCTTGAAAGTTCAATTTTAAGCGATGGGATGGGCTTGTTTCAAGGACAGATATAGAAGAAAATGGAGTTGGAAGGGGGTACAGGACTGTGGATGGTGAGAAATATTAGGAAGTGGTTGAAGATAGCCTTGTCTGTGATCCAGAAGGTGCAGTTAGAGTGGCCCAGTAGAATGGCATGTTCAAATGACGGCCAAGAATATAGGAGGGAAAGTTTATATTAAGGCAGAGGCTTAGGGAGGACAGAAGAGCAATGAAATCGAAGAAAGGGCAAGGTGAGTTGAGAAGGAGAGTGAAACCAATGAGGATGAATCATCACATAAGCGCAAAGGCTATGGGAGAAAAGCAGTGAGGATACCCTCAATTAGAAACTTGGTGTGGGGCTTGCGCAGGTAGTAGAGAACAAGGATTTTAAAGGAGAGGTATGGAGGCCTTAGTAAATAGCAAGGTGAAGCTACAATGCACCAAGTTTCAGTCAAAGTTAGGATGCCAATGCAGAAGTCACAATAAGATTGTGGATGGCAAAGGCTTTGCTTGCAAATGAACATACATTCTGCAAGGAAATGCAAAGAGGTACTGTGATTGTTGATTTGCTAGTCCAAGGGGGCAAGGTAGTTGGAGTGAGCAGAAAAAGGTTGGCAAAATTTGTTCCAAAATAAAGGGGAGATTAGAAAGAAATTCTTTACAAAAATGGTTATTAGAGGATGGAATTCTCTACCTTAAGTGTTACTGAAGGACAATCCAAATATTTCATAAGGAAATTATGTGCTTGACCAATTTATATGGAATAGTAAATTTGGGAAACGAAACAGAAGTTAAAAATATAGTAAAATTCTCTAAAGAGTACAGGACCAGAAACATCTGGAAGAGCAACTATACAAATGATTTAAAAGAGGATTGATGTAAACAGGCCAAATTAGTTCAAAATGTTATGGTTAGGTGAATGGAAAGACAGTTAACAAAGTAAAATAACAAGTGAACTCAGGCTTATAATCCACGCACAAAGAAATCAAACCATAGATTATTTCGAAGTGCATAAATGAGTCTAAACATGTTAACTATAAGATGGATGATCATTCTATATTTTACATTTTTAAAATTTGAACAATTCTACCTCTTTTGGCTTCATTCTGCTTTTAATTATCATGCAATTTGTTTTTAGACACAGTGGCTGCATATTTTACTCTGTATTTCAAGTCACGAGATGTCAACATAGATCTCTGATTGGGCCAAAGTTAGAGTATTGTGTCCCATTCTGGCCATTATATTCTAAGAAGGATGATACTCAGGATGAGGGACTTCAGTTATGTGGAGAGAATAGAGAAGCTGGGGTTGTTCTCCTTAGAGCAGAGAAGATAAGGGGAAATTCAATAGAGGTGCTAAAAATTATCAAGGGTTTTGATAGAGTAAATGAAGAGAAACCTATCTCTACTAGCAGATGGTTGGTAACCAGAGTGCACAGATTTAAAATAATTGGCAAAAAAACCAAAGGGAGATGAGGAGAATTTCTGTTATGCAGCTATTTATGATCTGGAATACACTGCCTGAAAGGGTGGTGGAAGCAGATTCAGCAGTAAATTTCAAAAGGAAATTGAATATATACTTGAAAAGGAAAGATCTGCAATGCTATGGGGAAACAGCAGGGAAATGGATCTAATTGGATAGCTCTTTCAAAGAACATGACATGCCAACTGGCCTCCTTCGGTGCGATAAGATTCGATTCTATTTCTATGTTGAATCTGTACAAGACATTCTTTGGGTCATTGTTAGAAATGGAGCATTCTGTTATAGAAAGAGTATCAAAGACACGGACAAGGTGAACAAGACTCGGGAAGGATACATTACTGCAGTGGTTATGATACTGAACTCCGAATCCAGAGATCTTGAGTTTAAATCCCATCATAGCTAGGTGTGCAACAAAATTCCATACACCTGGTGATTTGTGAGCTAGCAGCAGAAAATAAAAAGGACTAATAAACCCCAAGTAATTTATTAAAGTCCGTCAGGGAACCTACATGTGACTGACCCACACTGCATGGTTAACTCCTCATGCTTCTGAAGTGTCCTAACTAGCCAATCAGTTGTACAAACAATTGCTATGAAGCACTATATGAAGTGTTTTACCACAAGTAGCTATTGAACCCAGACGTTAAAAGTATGGGTAAAAGAGAAGCAAAATGGAATTATAATACAGTTTCAGTGAGGAGAGTGAGCACTAACACAGGCAAAAAAGCCAAATGGCCACTTACAGCACAAAAATTATGATGTTACTGATGTTTTTTAATGGGAAAATACTTTCATAGCATGTTTCAGCTGAATGTGTCACATGGTGCATGTGATAATGTATTTGCATCCCGAACCATGAAGTTATGGGTTGCATATTTAACTCCTAATTCTACCACATTCTCAGCTAAGCCACTGTCCTGAGATGCAGAGCAAAAGAAAAGATTCTTCGCTGCAGGGTAGGAGTAAAAATCAAAGGAAGAATCACTGCTGGTCTGTTCTTGGGCATGTTTTCATTACAATGGCTGGGATTTTGTCTTGGCGATGGGGGGTCTCAACCACTGGCTAAGGCGCTGGCAAGAGCTCCGCCAAATCAAGTGCCAATGAGGCACTTAAGTGGACAGCAGCTGGCCTTCTCCAGGATCAAGGGCCCCAGCGACGGAAGTCCCGCCTGCTGAGAGCTGTCGGCCTATCAGAGGCTGACAGCTCTTTAACTGAGCAGCGCCACCGCAGAGGTGGTGGCTGCTGTCAGTACTGGACTCACCCGAGGCCCTAGAACCAGGTCACAGGTGAGTCACAGTGGAAGGGGTTTTGAGGGGTCGGGGTTGGCAGCAAGGGCAGGGGGCGTGGCGGCTCTCAGCGAGGGCCACTTCCCCTACCCGATGCCAGGTCCCTCGTTCAGACACTAAGTGCCTTTTAATGAGGGACCACCCACACACCACCCCCGCACCCCGGAGCCAGCAAACAACCTGGATGGATCTTCTTGGCATGCTCTCCATGTGGCGACAGGCCTGTCCACCACTGGGCTAATTCTGGCGGCGGCAGGATGAGACCCTAAATTGGGCGACAATTTCTCACTTTTAAGGGCCTCAATTGGCAGTGGGGCAGGAACGCCATTCACAGGCCTTCCCACCTTATATTTAATTTAGGTGGAGGCGGAATGGTGGCAGGGTCTCCACCTGCCACCATCCCGCTCAATTATGTGCTCTCCACACTTCCAAACCTGACGTAGGGGAGAGCATACGATTCCTTCCCCCGCCATGGCATTTTCAGAATACTGGAAGAAAGTTCCTTACCATCCCTCTCAGTTGTATTTGTTTTGTGGGCACTGAACTGAAATATATTCTTTAAAACTTTGCTTGGCAAAAATTACTGACTTTAATGCTAAAAACTCAAATTCTCCCTCCTTTCTACCATGCATTACTAAACTTTCAAGAAGGCAGGCAGCCAACATATTCAAAAGCCAGACTCTTATTTTCCTTGCTACTTCCAGATTCTCCCCATAATGTGCAGTATTTCTAGCCATGAGGGCTGGCAAGCGACCTACCTTCAAGCATCTGAAATGATTCTGAATTTGGCAACTAATAGGTGCCTAGTCCAATGTGACTGTTTTGCTTTCCCCTTCCCCCATAGGGAAGAACCTTCTATCAATAGGCCATTCACCAAAATGGCACTACTAAAGCCTAAAACACAACGTAAGAAAAACCGCCGCCATGAGTTTACATATTTGCGAGGCAGTAATTGGGTGCCAGAGGTAATTAATGCTATAGTAATTACTATATTATTGTATAGTTCGTTTGGGTTGGGGTTCAGTACATAAATCAGGAACTTTCAAAAAAAATCCTACACCCCTCAATCTGACCTTCATGAAGCACATAGGAATTTGCAACTTTCCTTGCAGCAACTGAGTTAAGAATATATTCGAATTCTAAAGGGTGCAAATTAATGTGATATCAAGTATTCTTTGGCCTCCTTATCTCGAGAGACAATGGATAAGCACCTGCAGGTGGTCAGTGGTTTGTGAAGCAGCGCCTGGAGTGGCTATAAAGGCCAATTCTAGAGTGACAGGCTCTTCCACAGGTGCTGCAGAGAAATTTGTTTGCCGGGGCTGTTACACAGTTGGCTCTCCCCTTGCGCCTCTGTCTTTTTTCCTGCCAACTACTAAGTCTCTTCGACTCGCCACACTTTAGCCCCGTCTTTATGGCTGCCCGCCAGCTCTGGCGAACGCTGGCAACTGACTCCCACGACTTGTGATCAATGTCACAGGATTTCATGTCGCGTTTGCAGACATCTTTAAAGCGGAGACATGGACGGCCGGTGGGTCTGATACCAGTGGCGAGCTTGCTGTACAATGTGTCTTTGGGGATCCTGCCATCTTCCATGCGGCTCACATGGCCAAGCCATCTCAAGCGCCGCTGACTCAGTAGTGTGTATAAGCTGGGGATGTTGGCCGCCTCGAGGACTTCTGTGTTGGAGATACGGTCCTGCCACCTGATGCCAAGTATTCTCCGGAGACAGCGACGATGGAATGAATTGAGACGTCGCTCTTGGCTGACATACGTTGTCCAGGCCTCGCTGCCATAGAGCAAGGTACTGAGGACACAGGCCTGATACACTCGGACTTTTGTGTTCCGTGTCAGTGCGCCATTTTCCCACACTCTCTTGGCCAGTCTGGACATAGCAGTGGAAGCCTTTCCCATGCGCTTGTTGATTTCTGCATCTGGAGACAGGTTACTGGTGATAGTTGAGCCTAGATAGGTGAACTCTTGAACTACTTCCAGAGCGTGGTCGCCAATATTGATGGATGGAGCATTTCTGACATCCTGCCCCATGATGTTCGTTTTCTTGAGGCTGATGGTTAGGCCAAATTCATTGCAGGCAGCCGCAAACCTGTCCATGAGACTCTGCAGGCACTCTTCAGTGTGAGATGTTAAAGCAGCATCGTCAGCAAAGAGGAGTTGCCTGATGAGGACTTTCCGTACTTTGGACTTCGCTCTTAGACGGGCAAGGTTGAACAACCTGCCCCCTGATCGTGTGGAGGAAAATTCCTTCTTCAGAGGACTTGAACGCATGTGAAAGCAGCAGGGAGAAGAAAATCCCAAAAAGTGTGGGTGCGAGAACAGAGCCCTGTTTCACGCCACTCAGGATAGGAAAGGGCTCTGATGAGGAGCCACCATGTTGAATTGTGCCTTTCATATTGTCATGGAATGAGGTGATGATACTTAGTAGCTTTAGTGGGCATCCAATCTTTTCTAGTAGTCTGAAGAGACCACATCTGCTGACAAGGTCAAAGGCTTTGGTGAGATCAATGAAAGCAATATAGAGGGGCATCTGTTGTTCACGGCATTTCTCCTGTATCTGACGAAGGGAGAACAGCATGTCAACGGTCGATCTCTCTGCACTGCTCTGTTGGGGTTCAGTACATAAATCAGGAACTTTAAAAAAAAATCCTACACCCCTCAATCTGACCTTCATGAAGCACATAGGAATTTGCAACTTTCCTTGCAGCAACTGAGTTAAGAATATATTCGAATTCTAAAGGGTGCAAATTAATGTGATATCAAGTATGCAGAAATAGTAACAGTACATACAGATATTTTTCAAAACTGCAAAAATAACTTTTCTCAGTGGAAAAATACAGCATCTGTACCTCATTTTCACATTTCCCTCAATTGGTACCTCTCTATATTCTTTGATATTACAGAAGGAGGCCATTTGTCTCATCGTGTCCACACCAGCCCTCTGAAAGAGCAATTCCCTCAGTTCCAATCCCCTGCCTTCTCCCCGTAACCCTGCACATTCTACCTTTTCATATAACTGCCCAATTCCCTTTTGAATGCATCAATTGAACATACCTCCACCAGGTTCTCAGGCAGCGGATTCTAGACCTTAACCACTCGCTGCGTGAAAAAGTTTTTCCTCATGTCACTTTTGCTTCTCTTACCAAATACTTTAACTCCGTGCCCTCTCGTTCTCGATTCTTTCCCGAGTGGGAACAGTTTCTCTCCATCTACTCTGTCCAAACCTCTCATGATTTTGAATATCTCTATCAAATCACCTCTCAGCCTTCTCTTCTCCAAGGAAAACAGCCCTAACTTCTCCAATCTATCTTCATAACTGAAATTCCTCATCCATGGAACCATTCCCGTGAATCTTTTCTATCCTCTCTCCAATGCCCTCACGTCTTTCCTGGCACCCAGAATTGAGACCGAACTAATGTCTTATACAAGTTCAACATAACTTCCTTGCTCTTGTACTCTATGCCCCTATTAATAAATAACAGTTTTGCAAGACAGGAAAAAAACTTCCATATCACGGAACGTCAATCAATATTTAATTCTTTGAACAGGTCTTTTCAATAATACTGAATCCCTGCAGGGTGAAACTAAAACTAATTATTTTTCTTGACTTTTGCTTCTCCATCCTTGCTTTGTTTTTTTCAGTTTTTCTTTATCCCTCCTTTTCTGCTGCTCTCAGCTTGTCTCTCTTTGTAATCTCTAGCCACTGACATTTATTTAAAATCCAGTGACATTTCAGTCTACCTTGAAAGGTACACTCTTCCAGCCTCTGGTTAACCTTTGGTTTCAAGAGTTCAGAAACACAGGCTGTTCTGTCCATAACATTGTATTAAACATCACAAAATTCTGATAGTTGAAAGGATTCACCATCATTTGGCAAATTCATTCACTTAAATCTCATGCTGGGGGAACTCAGCTTTAACTGGTCACTCTTCTGACAATTTGTTTAACTGTTTTTGTTCTCATTTCACCACCTCAGAAAACTGAAAGTGAAGTGACTCCTGCATTACTGAGGTTTATTTGGGCAGGCAAGCAACAACCAGAAAGACTAGTGGAATCCATAATAGTTTTTAAACTCCAGGTGGATAAATATTAGGAAAATAAAAAATTAAGAGGGTAAAGGGAAAGGTGCTAAAAGTTCTTTTGGAAAGCCAGTACAGACATGATGGGATGAATGGCCTCGCTGCTGAAAAATGTTATGAGATACCATCTGAGGCCTCTTATCTGGCCAAAATAGGCAGGAGCACTTGCAAATGGTGGGGAATGACATTCCATCCTATTCCTGCTGTAATCTTTCCACAAGCCTATTGCTGGATGCCTGAATTGACCGCCGGAGCTGTGAGGTAGGTGCTTTAAATGTAATTTGAGGTCTTACGACGTACAGAGGACCCTGTTTGCTATTTTAGGATAATATTGGGTGGTATGTGCACCTTTCACACACTCTGCTCAGTATCAGCTGGCAGTCAAGCCAAAGAGGAGCTCAGCACATACGTTTTACTGTACTTTTCATGTGTCAGGAGCAGCAGGATTGTTCTCCATGGCTTGACAAAACTAGTCTCAGCTGATGTCACTCTGAATCCCCCCCCCGCACCCAAACTCACCCCACCCTGCAAAATCTTCTCTTCTGTGTCTGTTTCATTTTCCTTCCCCTTGTTCATGGTGTCTGCCATGGGTCAGTTCACAGTACTCTTGCCTGAGTCAGTAGGTTGTGGGTTTAAGCCCCATTCCAAGCCCATAATCTAGGCTGACACTCCCAGTGCAGTACTGAGGAAGAGCTACATTGTCAGAGGTGCCATCTTTTACACCGTCAGCCCTCTCAGGTGAATGTAAAAGATTCCATGTCGCTATTTTGAAGCAGAGCACTGGAGTTTTCCCCAGCGTCCTGGCCAATATTTATCCCTCAATTAACACCTGAAACAGATTATCTGGTCATTATTATACTGCTGTTTGCAGGACCCTGCTGTGTGCAAATTGGCTGCCATATTTCTTACATTACAACAACGACAAAATTTTAAATGTACTTCATTAGCTGTAACACGATTTGGGATATCCTGAGGTCGTGATAGGGGCTGTATAAATGCAAGTTCTCTTTCATTCTTTTACTTTTAAATGCTGTCCATCTGTAATATTTTCCTGTCCTGAAGCAGTGTCTAAGACCTGAAATGTAAATTTCTGTTTTTCCATGGTGCTGGCTGACCTGATGGGTGTCTCATGCTCTTTCCTAATTGCTGGTTGGTCACAACCTTTGGCTGGTTCAGAATTAAGCAGTGCAAAATGTATACATGTCATAACTACTGCCTAACAAAGGATTTAGTTAACTGAAGAAATGCTGGACTCCTTACTCTAACCCATTTTTCCCCAGCAGTTTAAAAAGCCTTTCTTTTAACAAGCAATAATGTATGACAGGATAACCCTGTTGTTTGGCATCCTCTTTTCAAATGATATCCTGGTAATGCTAGCAAGGGACTAAGTAAATAAAATTGATATATTTTTCTAGGTCAGAAAGTAAGTCAAACATAGATTTTCACATAGGGTCTGGATAGTAAAGTTCTAGTTATTGATTATGGCCCATGAGCTTTTGCCTTCCAATACAATAAAAGCTTTACAATTTAGTTATTTTTCTTCCAACTTGTCTGATATCTTTCTCCCCAACAAGAAGATTTTATTGCATAATATATGATAGTCTGGGCAGTAAAGATTATTTCTTCCATCAGCTACTGCAAGAACTCTCATCTTGTTTCAATAAAATGTGCAACTCAAACTTGATAAATGACTTGTGAGCCCATAGGTTACCTGAAAAATAAAGCTATATTGGGGCTATATTACCCATTTTCGCTTTAGCTCATGAATTACGCAACCTAGAGTCATTCAGTGATTCAAACAGACATTATATAATGGTCAACAGTTGACAGAACGATGCTGGCCCACTGAACGCTATCTTAAACCAAATAGAATTCAGAAGTATTTTATTGCTTATTAATCACTGTCTCAAAGAAAACTTTCCAAAAGAAAAAAAGCTGTATTTGCCAATTTTTGAAGACTTAATTAACAAGTGTTCCTTTGAGGTACAAAAGCAAAATACTGTGGATGCTAGCTCTTGGTTTACTTCAGAGAGTGCTTCAATGATGTGACCTCGTAGAATCATTACAACTGCAGTTTATCCACAAGCCATAGCAGGACAATTAAACATCAGTTAGCTGGGACTGCAACCTTTACCAGTATCACAGAGAACAAAGTCTGCACAGGATACAAAAATGAGGGAAGTCTGAGAATGGTTATTCAAACCTCCTGGACATTGGTGCAATTCTGATCTGCATATTATGAAGTGGGATCTGCTGCAGATATCTCTCCAGGTTCAGTGATGTCTCTCTGAAGCACCCTGGTCACTTGCTTCTTATGGGAATTGACTCCAACTGCCTTATATTTATAGGCACAGTGATGGGGCCTAAGAGTGTAACAATGAAACTCCCATATGTTTTGGACTGGATCTCTGTGCCTTACACATGTGTACTCCTTCAATCTCTCTGATGGCAGACTGAGTTAATATGAGTTGAGACAACGTGTAAGCTGTTTTACCCACAATGGACAAAACATATGTAACATTGAGTATCATGAGGAATTTTTGGCACAATCAGTTTAACTTTTATCCTGCTTCAATGGTCCTTTATTAAGCACAAAAGCACAGGCTCTCCCTGACCAAGAGAAAAGTTCTTGCCCTATAGTCTGCTCCTATCTCCCTTTTCTGATTAGCTGTCCTTATTTTTAAAAGCTCCACTCCCTGGCCCACAAACAATCAAAAGAGGTTTGTCAACATCAAGG
Source organism: Heterodontus francisci (assembly GCF_036365525.1). Classification (NCBI taxonomy): domain Eukaryota; kingdom Metazoa; phylum Chordata; class Chondrichthyes; order Heterodontiformes; family Heterodontidae; genus Heterodontus; species Heterodontus francisci. The sequence continues at coordinate 41,216,755 of NC_090388.1, read as the reverse complement.
TGCCAAGATGTTCTCCAGATTGACCAAACATTGCTAATGCATTGTTTACTGTTCAGTCTCTGATAGAAACCATTTGGCATCTTGCATACTAATTACTTTTCATCTGCCAATGCAATTACAAATCAGCATGGACTCTCTTGAACAGCTAACAACTCATTGGCAGCTTTTGCTCAGCACCTAATATAGAATCATATATGTCCAAGTCTGTTCTGTGGGGAAACGGCCGAAGAACTCTATACCATGACAATGTGCATTTGCAGTCTGTGTTAACCTTATTGGCATCTCCTGAATTGTCATTGCATTTGGCACTATTATCTCAGTGGTAAAGGCCATTTCTTAACCAGATCAATTGCATCCATAAACATCAATACATTTTTAGTAACTTTTGTTTTGGCAATGAATTTAATAAGTGAGAATATATGGTTAACCATGTTTATAGCTACTGTGGGATTAAAAATGGTTTTTGCTTCTCCAAGTAATAAACATAGAAAATTGGCCATAACTGTAACAACCACAGAAGTGTTATTGTTTTCAGCAAAGGCAACAGCCATTATTATTTAGCCTTCTTCAGAATGTATTTCTTTAAAGCTGCTATGCCCCAAATATATTGCAAAAATTGCATTTAAATACTTCAAAAATAAATTAATTGCAATCTGTTTAGCTTTTGTAAATGATTTATTTTTAATTTTAGAAATTCAAAATGGATATTTTCATTGAATGCAGATCGTCTTTTCCGCAAAATGAAGTATGCCCAAAAGATCATGGATAAAGTGCAAAATATAAGGCCTGCTTACAGTTTTTAAAGTTATACAGTATACATGTGCTTATTCTGTTTCTTCCCCCTTCCCACATCAAGCAATAAGGGCAGACAGCAAGAAAATCTCAATTGTTTGTTGCAGCAGAAGAGCTGAGGCAGTGGAGAAGACGGGAGATGTTACTGAATTTGCTGCTGAAACCCTCATCCATGCTTTTATTACCTCCAGACTTGACTATTCCAGTGCTCTTCTTCTGGCCTCACATCTTGCACCATCCATCGATTTGAGCTCATCCAAAACTCAGCTCCCCATGTTCTAACTCACATAGAACATAGAACATTACAGCGCAGTACAGGCCCTTCAGCCCTCGATGTTGCGCCGACCTGTGAAACCATCTGACCTACACTATACCATTTTCATCCATATGTCTATCCAATGACCACTTAAATGCCCTTAAAGTTGGCGAGTCTACTACTGTTGCAGGCAGGGCGTTCCACGCCCCTACTACTCTCTGTGTAAAGAAACTACCTCTGACATCTGTCCTATATCTATCACCCCTCAACTTAAAGCTATGTCCCCTCGTGTTTGCCATCACCATCCGAGGAAAAAGGCTCTCACTATCCACCATAGAACATGTCGTGTTCACCCACCACACCTGTGCTCGCTGACCTAACTGGGGCCTTTTTTAATTTATTCGTTTGTGGGATGTGGGCGTCACTGGCTAGACCAGCATTTATTGCCCATCCCGAATTGCCCTTGAGAAAGTGGTGGTGAGCCGCCTTCTTGAACTGCGGCAGTCCTTGGGATGTAGGTCCACCCACAGTGCTGTTAGGAAGGGAGTTCCAGGATTTTGACCCAGCGACAGTGAAGGAATGGTGATATATTTCCAAGTCAGGATGCGTGTGGCTTGGAGGGGAACTTGCGGTGGTGATGTTCCCATGCATCTGCTGCCCTTGTCCTTCTAGGTGGTAGAGGTCGCAGATTTGGAAGGTGCTGTCAAAGGAGTCTTGGTGAGTTGCTGCAGTGCATCTTGTAGATGGTACACACTACTGCAACTGTGCGTCGATGGTGGAAGGAGTGAATGCTTAAAGGTGGTGAATGAGATGCCAATCAAGCGGGCTGCTTTTTCCTGGATGGTGTCGAGCTTCTTGAGTGTTGTTGGAACTGCATCCATCCAGGCAAGTGGAAAGCATTCCATCACACTCCTGACTTGTGTCTTGTAAATGGTGGACAAGCATTGGGAAGACAGGAGGTGAGTTACTCACCAGAGAATTTCCAGCCTCTGACCTGCTCTTGTGCCACAGCATTTAAGTGGCTGATCCAGTTCAGTTTCTGATCAATGGTAACCCCCAGGATGTTGACAGTTGGGGATTCAGCGATGGTAATGCCGTTGAACGTCAAGGGGAGATGGTTAGATTCTCTCTTGTTTGAGATGGTCATTGCCTGGCACTTGTGTGGCGCAAATGTTACTTGCCACATATCAGCCCAAGCCTGGATGTTGTGCAGGTCTTGCTGCAAATGGACATGGGCTGCTTCAGTATCTGAGGATGTCGCGAATGGTGTTGAACATTGTGCAATCATCAGCAAACATCCCCACTTCTGACCTTATGGTGGAGGGAAGGTTATTGATGAAGCAGCTGAAGATGGTTAGGCCTCGGACACTACCCTGAGGAACTCTTGCAGTGATGTCCTGGGACTGAGATAATTGACCTCCAACAAGCACAAGTGTCTTCCTTTGTGCCAGGTATGACTCCAACCACTGGATAGTTTTCCTCCTGATTCCTATTGACTCCAATTTTGCTTGGGCTCCTTGATGCCATACTCAGTCAAATTTTCCTCAATGTCAAGGGCAGTCACTCTCATCTCACCTGGCCCCGCAATACCTCAATTTCAAAATTCACAGCATTGTTCACAAACCGCTATGTGGGCCTTTGCCCTTCCCTATTTCTGTATCCTTCTCCAGCCCAAGAGCCCAACAAAATCTCAGTGCTCTTCTAATTCTGGCCTCTTGTGCATCCCCAATTTTCTTCATTCTAATGAATTCAACATTGATGGACGTGGCTTCAGTCGCCAAGAGTCTAACCTCAGAATTCCCTCCCTAAACCTTTCTGCCTCTCTACATCTCTTCTTTAAGACACCTTTTCTAAAAGCTCCTTATGTAGCTCGGTGTCACTTTCCTTGGCTAATTGCTCCTCTGAAGCTCCTTGGGATGATTTAGTACGTGAAAGGCTCAATATTATTACAAGCTGTCCTAACGGAGATGGAAGAAGGCAGTCTTCGTGATGGGGAGGATATGAGATCAGAAGCTTAACTCAGGATGCCCCAGGTTATGAACTGTCTAGTTCAGCCTCAGACGTTGTTCAAGGAGAGGGATGGAGGTGGTGGCTGGGGAATAGAGTTTATGGTGGTGAACAAAGACAATGGCTTCCCAATATTTATTTAGAAGTAGTTTTTGCATAACCAGTATTGGATGGGAAACAGGGCATATTAAACTTTTTGCAATTTTATCAAAGTCCAATAATTTGTTTAAAAAAAACCAGAGAGATGCCGGATGGAAATGTTGTGCTTTTTTTTTTAAAAGCTGAAGCAAATTCAGTAATCACAAATGTTCAATTAGCTCAATTTTTCCCTTTAACACAGTTAAATTCATATATGTGCAATCCGACTATAATCAAACTGATGTAATCAAAATAAACACATCAAACAATGTCCTGATGTATGTAAATTTGTAAAAATGCCAAAGTTATGCACACTATCCAGACAGCATATTGGTAGCCTCTTATAGATAAGTCTTATTAAAGTTTTTTGGGTTTTTTTTCCAAACCTATTGCAAACAATGAGGCAGGCCATAGTATATCAACTAAATAAATTTAAAAGTCAATATTTTTGACCACTGTAAATTTCAACACCACAAATTATAGTGTCATGCAGGCCCCCACCTGCCAAGAATTAGACACATTAATTGCGCCGTATGAACACTGATTTTTAAACTGTTACTGGAGTAAAGAAAGAACTTTAAAAAAAAAACACCAGACCCCTGACTAGAAAGACATTTGCATAGTAACAGACAATGCTTAGAAAGAACAAAGGGGCCACTCCCTGCTCCAATTTGATCCACAATGGACTTTCGATTACCAGACGTTGAAGGTGGAGAGGCTAGCATTCCAGGTTAACTGCTAAGGTGGCTGACTACACAGACAGATGTGGTCAGACCAGTTTCGTCACATGGCTAACTGGCTGTTGGAGTTTTTTGAATTTGAAATTTGCCACAGAGAATTTGAACTCAGAAAGCTGGACTGGAAAAGACCTCTCTCCTGTCTGCTCTCATCTCGTTCTCACCAGCTTCGGAATCCATTGAACACATTTGAACCCCGAGAGAGAAAAGTGAACAAAGTTTAAGAAGAATACTGGGCCCCAACGAAAAGCAAGATCTACCTACAAGCAAGGACTACAGCGAGCTCAAAGCACAGCAACAAAAATCCCTCTTCAGAGATTGCCTCAAACCTCTCCACTACTTTTCTTCTGCTCTTTTCTGTCTCTATTTGCATGTGCGTATCGTGTATGCATGCGAGTGTGGGGCATGGCGTGGATGCGTAGGCGTTAACTGAATTAGAGTTTAAGTTTTAATAAATTTCACTTTCCTTCTTTAAACCTAAGAAAGCCTGTTTGTGCTCATTTCTTTGTCTTATAATTGGAAAGCTTTGAACAAAGATTCACCAAGGGGGAGCTCAAAGTAGTGTGTTTAAAACAAAACCCTGTTACAATAAGACCAGGTGAAGTCTGAGAAAGACCCCTAGACACCTTTCTCACCTGGTCATAACAATAGCATCAAGCATATTAAAGCAAAAGAAGTGACTATTAGGTTTAGCTAAAATGGTTATAGCGGAAGAAAATGTTATCTAAGCGTCTTATAACTAATCAAATAATAGATAGAGTATATAAAACTGGATTTAGATCTAAGATAGTTGCATAAATTCTCCTGAATAGCAACATCAACAAATGCTTGTTTTTCCTTTAACAAGGTCTCAGCTCGTGTGTGCAGGAAACAATTCTGCAACCCTATGAACTGTGACAGTGACATACTGTACTTTCTTAAATAAATTAGCCTTATTGTTACTAGCTAAAATAAAACAGGTTGCAGCGAGCGGTGGCAGGGCAGGGGGTGCAGAAAGTAACTTTGGATAGATAATTAATAGGCATTTTCACAAGAGCTGTTTTTCCAATTCAAATGCCAAGCACATCCACACATTTAACCTTTCCTGTCACAATAATCCATTAGAAAAACAAATATTGGTATGCATTTGACAGGGGACCAAAGAATACCAAAAGGTCAAGAGAATGAGCTGAGGTAAGCTGCTTTCCGGAAGAAACATCTCATGAAAATGTTCAGCTTCAAATGTAGATTTGTGGGCAGCTTTCTCAGTCCCCAAATAATCACACTGTTGTCAAGGTTAGCATTAATGGGTGCAGCATGAATTTAAATATACTTGCAAGTTTGTTTCTCTACATTTTATTTTGACTTCTATGGTAAGTTATTTTGCATTTGGTTAATACAATACAATCTATTCCTAAAGAATAAACACCATTTCTTATTTAAACAGCACTGGAACAGAATTAAAAGCAGTTGTGTTTTGGAGGCAAAACCCCCTACCTTTTGGAAAAGTGTCAGACATTAATTATCTAGTCGTAACACAGTTTCTTAAAATACATGCATCTGGTACAACTGAGAATGAATTACATGTGCAACTGTTGGATATACTGCTTGCAAAGTTGTGGTTTGATCTAATGTAATGTGTTTGGCACGATTGTGGTGCATATATAAAACCATTAACAAATTAATATGTAAAATACCACTGTACCAAAATGAAATACCACATTTACTGGTTCAATCATGTGAATTACATTTGCAACAATTTCAGATGCCTGTCGATGGAGAGAAGGAATTTACTTCGAATTTGACTTTCCCCCAAAGGAAAAGGAAAATTGCTCAAAAAATCTTTGGAGTCGCTTCACAATTTTAAAATGGAATGTGAACACAACAAGGATTCATACAACTCTTTAGCACTGTCAGTTACAAGTAATTAGATACAAAGCTTTATTTAACATAGGAAGCACACAGCATAAGTTATTGTATATTATATTTCTGAGTAAAAAATATAAAACTCAAGTTATACACGCCTAATTCATGAATGGAGTAAAACATCATATACTCAACAACTTCCAATGCAGTATTCCACGAACACAACAGACAGATTTTATGCTCATGGAGTATATGTATGGGGTATAATGTGGGAACACAGCCCTGTTTCACACCACTCAGGATAGGAAAGGGATCTGATGAGGCGCCTCTATGCTGAATTGTGCCTTTCATATTGTCGTGGAATGAGGTGATGATACTTAGTAGCTTTGGTGGACATCCGATCTTTGCTAGTAGTCTGAAGAGACCACGTCTGCTGACGAGGTCAAAGGCTTTGGTGAGATCAATGAAAGCAACGTAGAGGGGCATCTGTTCGTGGCATTTCTCCTGTAGTTGGCGAAGGGAGAACAGCATGTCAATGGTGGATCTCTCTGCTCGAAAGCCACATTGTGCCTCAGGGTAGACACGCTCAGCCAGCTTCTGAAGCCTGTTCAAAACGAATCGAGTGAAGACATTCTCGAAGGTGTTCCCGCACCTACATTGTTTGGGATCTTCTTCTCCCTGCTGCTTTCACATGCGTTCAAGTCTTCAGAAGAAGGAATTTTCCTCCACTCAAGATCAGGGGGCAGGTTGTTCAACCTTGTCCGTCTAAGAGCAAAGACCAAAGTACGGAAGGTCCTCATCAGGAAATTCCTTTTTGATGACGATGCTGCATTAACATCCCACACAGAAGAGGGTCTGCAGAGACTCATCGACAGGATTGCAGCTGCCTGCAATTAATTTGGCCTAACAACGAACATCATGGGACAGGACATCAGAAATGCTCCATCCATCAATATCGGCCACCACGCTCTGGAAGTGGTTCAACAGTTCACCTACATAGGCTCAACTATCACCAGTAACCTGTCTCTTGATGCAGAAATCAACAAGCGCATGGGAAAGGCGTCTGCTGCTATGTCCAGACTGGCCAAGAGAGTGTGGGAAAATGGCGCACTGACACGGAACACAAAAGTCCGAGTGTATCGAGCCTGTGTCCTCAGTACCTTGCTCTATGGCAGCGAGGCCTGGAGAACATATGTCAGCCAAGAGCGACGTCTCAATTCATTCCACCTTCGCTGCCTCCGGAGAATCCTTGGCATCAGGTGGCAGGACCGTATCTCCAACGCAGAAGTCCTCGAGGCGGCCAACATCCCCAGCATATACACCCTACTGAGCCAGCGGCGCTTGAGATGGCTTGGCCATGTGAGCCGCATGGAAGATGGCAGGATCCCCAAGGATACATTGTACAGCGAGCTCGTCACTGGTATCAGACCCACCGGCCGCCCATGTCTCCGCTTTAAAGACGTCTGCAAATTAGTTTAGTTTAGTTTAGTTCAGAGATACAGCACTGAAACAGGCCCTTCGGCCCACTGAGTCTGTGCCGACCATCAACCACCCATTTATACTAATCCTACACTAATCCCATATTCCTACCACATCCCCACCTGTCCCTATATTTCCCTACCACCTACCTATACTAGGGGCAATTTATAATGGCCAATTTACCTACCAACCTGCAAGTCTTTTGGCTTGTGGGAGGAAACCAGAGCACCCGGAGAAAACCCACGCAGACACAGGGAGAACCTGCAAACTCCACACAGGCAGTACCCAGAATTGAACCCGGGTCGCTGGAGCTGTGAGGCTGCGGTGCTAACCACTGCGCCACTGTGCCGCCCATAAATGCGACATGAAGTCCTGTGACATTGATCACAAGTCGTGGGAGTCAGTTTCCAGTGTTCGCCAGAGCTGGCGGACAGCCATAAAGGCAAGGCTAAAGAGTGGCAAGTTGAAGAGACTTCGCAGTTGGCAGGAAAAAAGACAGAAGCGCAAGGAGAGAGCCAACTGTGTAACAGCCCCGACAACCAATTTTATCTACAGCACCTGTGGAAGAGTCTGTCACTCCAGAATTGGCCTTTATAGCCACTCCAGGCGCTGCTTCACAAACCACTGACCACCTCCAGGATCTTACCCATTGTCTCTCGAGACAAGGAGGCCAAAGAAGAAGATGATAATGTAGGAAAATGTGAAGTTGTCCATTTTGGCAGGAAGAATAAAAAAGCACAGTAAAACAGAGAACAGCTGCAGAACGCGTAGGTGCAGAGGGATCTAGTTGTGCATGAGTCACAACAAGTTAGTATGCAGGTACAGCAAGTAATAAAAAAGGCTCATGGAATGCTATCCTTTATTACGAGAGGAATTGAAAATAAAAGTAAGGATGCAATGCTTCAGTTATACAGGGCATTGGTAAGACCACATCTTGAATACTGTGTGCAGTTTTGGTCTCCTTATATAAGGAAGGATGTAAATGCATTGGATGCGGTTCAGAGGAGGTTTACTAGATTGATACGTGGAAAGAGTCAATTGTATTATAAGGAAAGGTTGGACAGACTGGGCTTGTATTCACTGGAGTTTAGAAGAGTGAGGGGAGACTTGATTGAAGTATATAAGATCCTGAATGGTCTTGACAAGTTGGATATGGAAAGGATATTTCCTCTTGTGGGGGCGTCTAAAACTAGGGGGCACAGTTTTAAAATTAGGGGTCGCCCTTTTAGGACAGAGATGAGAATTTTTTTCTCTTAGAGGGTTGTGTGACTTTGGAACCCTCTGCCTTTGAAGGTGGTGGAGGCGGGGTCATTGAATATTTTTAAGAAGGAGGTAGATTCTTGTTAGGCAAGGGAATCAAAGGTTATTGGGTGTAGATGGGAGCATAGAATTCGAGACACAAACAGATCAGCCATGATCTTATTGAATGGCGGAGCAGGCTAGAGAGGCCAAATGCCCTACTTCTGCTCCTAATTTGTACGTTTATGTTAATTTATTAATATCCATTTTAGTAATGGAGTTCTGATCTTTCTGTTGTGTGTGACCATAATACTAAAAGGTAATTGCCTGAAATGTGTGGCATCATATGTTTTTGTGTAATCATGGATGAGGATGGCAATAAGAAATCTGTTTCTTTAAGCTGATTACGATGTTGCACCAGGGAAGCCTAAAATAACAGGTTTTATTTCGGCTGTTGTTTAACTGAATGACAAATTAAACAGGAATTTGGAACATTATAGCCTAATAGGTTACACGACTATTAATTCAAATACCTCCATAAATATTAATCTGATTGGGTAAGCACTTTCTTAATGAGCAGTAATGCTAATGTGCATGTCGTGATAATAGTAATTGTATGAACAAATGCAATTGGTTGCCATGGTGACAGATAGGGCGCTCACAAACAGTGTATGCCACTGTTAGGGCATGAGATTGTTAATCTGTGTCAGCTATCTACCATACACAATGCTTTTTTCTGGCACCAATGAACAGAAAGCAAAGTCGCAGTAATTATGGAATAAGTAGAAATAGCTGCAGCTGATGCGAGCTGAAGCCAACTGCAGGCAGAGAATTTTCTTTTGGAAAAACTGCATGTGGATTTACAAAATGTAGTCCCAGTTGGTTTATGCCTGTTGAGTAAATTCTGTATCCTGCACATGTTGTGGGACGACCTTAAGAAGGGACTACCTTAACAGCAGTAAATGAAAATCACCAGAGCAAGTGATGTTGCATCACACATGACCAAGGAGTTGTGGGTGAAGCTGGACAGCTTAAGGTGTGCTTAGATATGGCTCATGCAGTAACTGTTTGTATCAATATGTTGTATTACGTTATAATAAAACCCATGTTTTCTTTGTATGTTACTTGGAGTCCTGTGAATCTTACAACAGTTCACACACCAAAGGAATAAGAAACATTACATGGCAGCAGTGGTGGGATGTATTTTTTCTGAAGACCACCAAATATTACACTATGGAAATATTTGATTTTTTGCTGAAGAATACACTAGGGGCAAACAGGGAACAGCTAACTGCCTACCTGGAGTGGCTAAAGATCCAGCAGAAGAGCAGTTAGCAGGAAAACATTTTAGTGAGCTAGGCAGGACCCGAGGAGGTGTTAAAACTAAGTGAGAACAGCAGGCAAATTGCTAGAACTTTCACCTAATTTGGCAGTGGGTCGAAAAACTTGAAAAGCTGCAGCTGAAGCCATTACTTTTTTAGTTTTCCTGTTCTTTTTGCTTTGTGGACGCACCCTAAGCCGAAAAAAGCGGGAAGAACCTAACAGTGCAACTGGAGGTCCAGCACAAAGTAAAAGGCTAGCTGTGGCCGCTGCCAGTACCGCAAGCTTCAGCTCTCAGAAAATAAATCCCCTCATGTTAAGAATATAGGGATAACCCTGGGAATTATAGACCAGTCAGTCTTACGTTGGTAGTGGGCAAATTATTGGAGAGGATTCTGAGAGACAGGATTTATGATTATTTGGAAAAGAATGGTTTGATTAGAGACAGTCAGCATGGCTTTGTAAGGGGCAGGTCATGCCTCACAAGCCTTATTGAATTCTTTGAAGATGTGACAAAACACATTGATGAAGGAAGAGCAGTGGATGTGGTGTATATGGATTTTAGCAAGGCGTTTGATAAGGTTCCCCATGGTAGGCTCATTCAGAAAATAAGGAGGCATGGGATACAGGGAAAGTTGGCTGTCTGGATACAAAATTGGCTGGCCCATAGAAGTCAGAGGGTGGTAGTAGATGGAAAGTATTCAGCATGGAGCTCGGTGACCAGTGGTGTTCCACAAGGATCTGTTCTGGGACCTCTGCTCTTTGTGATTTTTATAAATGACTTGGATGAGGAAGTGGAAGGCTGGGTTAGCAAGTTTGCCGATGACACGAAGGTTGCTGGAGTTGTGGATCGTGTGGAAGGCTGTTGTAGGTTGCAACGGGACATTGACAGGATGCAGAGCTGGGCTGAGAAGTGGCAGATGGAGTTCAACCTGGAAAAGTGTGAAGTGATTCATTTTGGAAGGTCGAATTTGAATGCGGAATACAGGCTTAAAGACAGGATTCTTGGTAGTGTGGAGGAACAGAGGGATCTTGGGGTCCATGTCCATAGATCGCTCAAAGTTGCCACCCAGGTTGATAGGGTTGTTAAGAAGGCGTATGGTGTGCTGGCTTTCATTAACAGGGGGATTGCGTTTAAGAGCCGCGAGGTTATGCTGCAGCTCTATAAAGCCCTGGTTAGACCACACGGAATATTGTGTTCAGTTCTGGTCGCCTCATTATAGGAAGGATGTGGAAGCTTTAGAGAGGATGCAGAGGAGATTTACCAGGATGCTGCCTGGACTGGAGGGCATGTCCTACGAAGAAAGATTGAGGGAGCTAGGGCTTTTCTCATTGGAGCGAAGAAGGATGAGAGGTGACTTGATAGAGGGGTACAAGATGATGAGAGGCATAGATAGAGTGTATAGTCAGAGACTTTTTCCCCAGGGTGGAAAGGGCTATCACCAGGGGGCATAATTTTAAGGTGATTGGAGGAAGGTTTCGGGGAGATGTCAGAGGTAGGTTCTTTACACAGAGAGTGGTGGGTGCGTGGAATGCACTGCCAGCGGTAGTAGCAGAAGCAGATACATTAGGGGCATTTAAGCGACTCTTGGATAGGTACATGGATGATAGTAGAATGAAGGGTAGGTAGTTAGTTTGATCTTAGAGTAGGTTAAAGGTTCGGCACAACGTCGTGGGCTGAAGGGCCTGTACTGTGCTGTACTGTTCTATGTTCTATAAAAACAGCTCGCTGAGTTTTTTTTAAAAAGAAACAGCTGTGTAAACAACGAGTTGATGTCTTGGTTTAAAAAAACAAGCTGTGTAAACAATGAAAGCCGTAGTCTCTCACTCTTAAAAGCAGCAGTCCTACAAAAAAACAAATCTGATATAAAAAGGAAACAAAAAGAGTGCCTGTGAAAAGGAAAACCCATAAAAAGCCATATATTTATTTAGAAAGCAGGATCTGAAAAACAATGGCTTTCAGATATCCAGTTATAGATTGGCAGGCACTGGACATAGTGTCCGAATTTAAACTGTTTCAACAGTGAACGGAACTGTGTTTCCCAGATCGAGAAATGAGCAAACCAGAGAAACAAGCTACCAAAGTTAAGATTGCACTGGGCAACAAAGGCTTGCAATGAATCCATACATCAGGATTGTCAGCTGATGATGAGAAGGACCCTAGCAAGCTATGGACACTCCTGGAGCAGCAACTGAAAGTGAAGGTAAATTTCCAAGTACATAGGCTTGAGCTTATGATCGACCAGCAAAGGCAAGATGAGTCCATTGACCAGTTTGTTACAAGGTGTCGAGACAAAGCTCAATATTGTGATCAAACGGTCAGACCAGGTTATAGAGCTAGCAATAGCGTCTAACCCACTAGAGGCCTATCAAAAAACCTGCTAGAAAAGAAGAAAGGGAACACCATAGATGCACTTTTTAATGATAGAAGGAAATTTGAAGCCAGCATGGCTGGGCACCAAGTTACAAGCAGTGGGGACGGCTACAATTGGTATGGCAACCAAGGTTCAGAAGTCTGCTAAACCTTGTGGCAAATGTGGCCTGACTCACCTAATTTACAGTTGCCCAGGATCTGTGCATAGTTTGTGGCATGCGAGGGCATTGGACAAGGCAGGACAGAAGGCTGAGCTCAAATACAGTACACAGAAATGGTGGCAGATCACATGCAGGGAGAACAGGCTGGATTTTGTGGCACCGGCGGGGCTAGAGGTACTGGGCTGCGAACCCTGCCTCGGCCCTTCCGAGCTCCCCTAGCGCGAGCGTGCGTTGATCCAGCACTTAAGTGGTTGGCGTTAGGAACCCTTCTTTGGCCTTCTTGTCTCAAGAGACAATGGGTAAGGGCCTAGAGGTGGTCAGTGGTTTGTGTAGCAGCGCCTGGATTGGCTATAAAGGACAATGCTAGAGTGACAGACTCTTTGTTGGGGCTGTTGTCAGGTTGTCGGGGCTGTTACACAGTTGGCTCTCCCCTTGCGCTGCTGTCTTTTTTCCTGCCAACTGCGAAGTCTCTTCAACTCGTCACACTTTAGCCCCGGCTTTATGGCTGCCCACCAGCTCTGGAGATCACTGGCAACTGACTCCCACGACTTGTGATCAATGTCACAGGACTTCATGTCGCGTTTGCAGACGTCTTTAAAGCGAAGACATAGACGGCCGGTGGGTCCGATACCAGTGACGAGCTCGCTGTACAATGTGTCCTTGGGGATTCTGCCATCTTCCCTGCGACTCACATGGCCAAGCCATCTCAAGCGCCGCTGGCTCAGTAGGGTGTATATGTTGGGATGTTGGCCACCTCGAGGACTTCTGTGTTGGAGATACGGTCCTGCCACCTGATGCTAAGGATTCTCCGGAGGCAGCGAAGATGGAATAAATTGAGACGTCGCTCTTGGCTGACATATGTTGTCCAGGCCTCGCTGCCGTAGAGCAAGGTACTGAGGACACAGGCTCGATACACTCGGACTTTTGTGTTCCGTGTCAGTGCGCCATTTTCCCACACTCTCTTGGCCAGTCTGGATATAGCAGTGGAAGCCTTTCCCATGCGCTTGTTGATTCCTGCATCAAGAGACAGGTTACTGGTGATAGTTGAGCCTAGGTAGGTGAACTCTTGAACCATTTTCAGAGCGTGGTGGCCGATATTGATGGATGAAGCATTTCTAATGTCCTGTCCCATGATGTTCGTTTTCTTGAGGCTGATGGTTAGGCCAAATTCATTGCAGGCAGCCGCAATCCTGTCAATGAGTGGAGGAAAATTTCTTCTTCTGAAGACTTGAACGCATGTGAGAGCAGCAGGGAGAAGAAGATCCCAAACAGTGTAGGTGCGTGAACACAGCCCTGTTACACACCACTCAGGATAGGAAAGGGGTCTGATGAGGCGCCGCTATGCTGAATTGTGCTTTCATATTGTCATGGAATGAGGTGATGATAATTAGTAGCTTTGGATGGACATCCAATCTTTTCTAGTAGTCTGAAGAGACCACGTCTGCCGACAAGGTCAAAGGCTTTGGTGAGATCAATGAAAGCAATGTAGAGGGGCATCTGCTGTTCGCGGCATTTCTCCTGTAGCTGGCGAAGGGAGAACGGCATGTCAACGGTGGATCTCTCTGCTCGAAAGTCACACTGTGCCTCAGGATAGACACGCTCAGCCAGCTTCTGGAGCCTGTTTAAAGCGACTCGAGCGAAGACTTTCCCCACTTTGCTGAGCAGGGAGATTCCACGGTAGTTGTTGCAGTCACCGCTGTCACCCTTGCTTTTATAGAGGGTGATGATATTGGCATCGCGCATGCCCTGTGGTACTGCTCCCTCGTCCCAGCACAGGCAACACAGTTTGTAGAGTGCTGAAAGTATAGCAGGCTTGGCACTCTTGATTATTTAAGGGGTAATGCCGTCCTTCCCAGGGGCTATTCCGCTGGCTAGAAAATCAATGGCATCACTGAGTTCCGATTTTGTTGGCTGTACGTCCAGCTCATCCATGACTGGCAGAGACTGGGCTGCATTGAGGGCAGTCTCAGTGACAACATTTGCCCTGGAGTACAGTTCTAGGTTGTGCTCCACCCAGTGGTACATTTGCTTGCGTTGGTCGGTAATTTGTGTCCCCTGATTTAGATTTGAGGGGGGCGATCTTCTTGATGGTTGGCCCAAAAGCTCTCTTAATGCCATCATACATTGCTCTGATGTTTCCGGTGTCGGAGGCCAGCTGAATATGACTGCATAGGTGTTGCCAGTAGTCATTTGCGCAATGCCTGGCAGTTCTTTATGCAGCGCTTCTGACTCCTTTAAGTGCTACAGATGTTAACTCGCTGGGGGCTTTCTTGTAGTTCAACAGTGCAATGCGCTTAGCGGCTATGACAGGTTCCAGCTCTTCAAAGTGTGATTGAAACCAGTCTGCATTCTGCTTCACACATTTGCCAAAGGTGGTCATTGCTGAGTCACAGATGGCGTCTCTGATGTGGGCCCACTTGGTCTCTGCATCCCCTGTAGGAGTGTTTTGAAGGGCTTTTTCAAGTGAATTTAGAAACTTATGTAACAGCTGTGCATAAGAAATTCTGCTAGTGTTGATGCGCGGGCGGCCCTTCTAGGAACCACATCCCTTTAAAGATGGGGATCCCGCCACCAAGAGCTGCTGGCCATCACAGGGCCAGCAACTCAGCTGTATCGGCAGCACCACCGTGAGCAGTGACCACTGCCAGTGCTGCAGAGGCCTTCAACCCAGGCCCAGTGTTGGACACAAAGACCTCAGTTAAGTGTGGCGCGGTCACCAGTCCAAAACCCCTGGCGAGGGGGGAAGGGAGGGTGGACGTGTAGTGAAGGGGGAGGGGGTCCAGGGAGGTTAAATCCCAGTGGCGGGGGGAAGTGGGGGAAAGAGGCCCTTAAGTGGCAATTAATAGGCCACTTAAGGGCCTCAATTGGCACCTGGGCAGGAAGGCCGGCGTCAGCCTGTTTTGCCCCCGACAAAATCGCTTGGCGAAGAGGAGGCAAAGGGCTTTCCTACCCCATCACAATTCTATTGGCACCTTGCCTCCGCACCCGCTTCAGGGGGGGCCCATAAAATTCAGCCCAATGTCAGCAAGACAGGATAGCAAATGCAACAAAAGGTATGCCAACACACAACAAAAGCTCAAACAAGTACATCAGGTCAGCAGAGAGACAGATGAGGGACACAGATGAAGAATGCATTTGTGCGAACAGCAAGCAAGCATTCCACACAGTTCATTTGGATCGACGTGTCAATGCTATCACGTAATCTGAGGCATTCACCACAATCTGGATTATATGTCCACAGAAAAGTGGTAAGCATAAGCTCAGAGTGAAAACTGACAACAAAGCAAGTGCAAATATTCTGCCCATCTGTATAATGAAGGACACGCACTTAAAGAAATGGGAATCTATGGTATGACCCACCACAGGTAGGCTGACTGTCCACAGTGGTTCTTCAATCAAGTGCATTGGAACAATAACCTTGCAGTGCAGCTATGGGAGCTCCAAATAGCTATCACAAATGTTTTATATTGTAGACATAACTGGACCAGCTGTAGCAGGACTTCCAGTATGCCAAGATCTATAAATTGCCACAATACATGAAATCAGTAACACACTGAAGAAGGTAGAAATTACCCAAGTCGATTGTATCGGGTCAGTCCATGTTAAGGATGACACATAGACTGCGAGTGTTGACACAAAGAGGCAATATGACTGGGAGTACCTCTTCGGGATTCAGTTCATTGCAGCAAGTATTTGGAGGCCAGATGAATTGCTGGTGACTGGTGATGTTTCCAAGCAAGGGAAGATGAAGGCATCGTATGATAGGCAAGCAGGACCAGAATTAGCTCGATTGCGAGTAGGACAGAAGGTCAGAGCCCTCAATCATGAGTCGGGAACTTCGTATCCTACAGAGGCTGCGAGGAGATGCGACCAGCCCAGATCTTAAGAGATCCAGACACCCAAAGGTGCAATTCTCAGATGGAACCAAGTCAACTAAGAGAACTGTATGACAACACTATACATGACAAACCTGTGGCATTGCGGACATGTTCAAAGGCAAAGTCTGGAAATGAACGTACAGAGTCTACAAGCACAGAGGAAAAACATGCTGACCAGAGTTCTGAGACACCAGAGTCTCAGGAGTCATCAAACTCAGCTCTGGGAAAAAGGTTTGTGATGACAAGACTGGGATGACTACGTTTTAGAGAGTGTTAAACTTACTCACTTGTAAATAACATTTTGTTTTAATCATGTATAGTTAGTCTGATCCACAACGTCATTGTATATTGTACATATGTTTTTATCTTTGGAAAAAAGGGAGATGTTGTGGGATGACCTTAAGAAGGGAACCAACTTAACAGCAGACCACCTTAAGAGCTGTAAGTGAAAATCACCAGAGGAAGTAATGTCGCGTCACACATGACCAGAGAGTTGTGGGTGAAGCCGGACAGAGTAAGATGTGTTTAGATGTGGCTCATGCAGTAACAGTTTGTGTGTGTATATGTTCTAGTTAAGTTACAACAAAACCTACATTTTCCTTGAATATTACTTTGAGTCCTGTGAAGCTTACAATAGTTCACACACCAAAGGAACAAGTAATATTACAGTACATGCAAGGTTAATACTTATTGATTAGACAGTATTTCTGGTCACATGCATTGTGTAAATTAATTTCCCGAAAGGCAATATTAAATAAAAATTGCAATTTCCAATCAGTGAACAGAATATTAGAGTTGAAAATGAACAAAAGTATCATACTTTCCATATAGAAACTTGTTAAAAGAACTCGCTAATCAGAAGAATTCCACTGAATCAGGTCAGCAAGGCTTTTATTTACTAAAAAATTATTTTCAACTAAATCATTTCTAAATCATACTTATTTTTGGAGACCTTTTTAAATTAAACAAGCAACACCACAATATAAAATATTGAAGAAATTGAAGATCTGAAAAAAGTAATAAAAAACAGTGTAGATTAGTTAGCTTTATAAGAACAAGTAAAATTCTGGAAGATGCCCAAAGTCTGGACAGCAAGATATCAGTGCAGTGCAAAAATCCAGCAGCGTATGGAGCTTAGCCTCAAGGTGCAGTTAATCTGAAATTAGATTGAAGGAGTTAAATCACTAAGTTGTTAAGTTTGATTTTATGAGCTTCATGCTACTGAGATTCAGAAGTAGATGGGAACACACCATCACATACAGGAGGCTGAAGGATTCTTCGGTGGTTCTCTGCCCACACACATAAAATGTTAGTGAGGAAGAGAAACAGAGGAGGATATGTACACTGACGACAGCCAGCTCCACCTCCACCTTTCCGGACCGCTCCACTGTCTCTAAATTGTCCAGCTGCTCGTCCGACATCCAGTACTTCATGGGCAGAAATATCCTCGAATTAAATACTGGGTAGAGCGAAGATATCATCTTCAGTCCCCACGACAAATTCCATTCCCTAGCCACTAACTCCATCCCTTTCCCTGGCAACTGCCGAGGCTGAACCAGACTGTTTGCAACTTTGGTGTTACATTTCACCCCAAGATGAACTTCCGCCACATATCCACAACATTACAAAGTCTGCCTATTTCCATCTCAAACATGCGAATTAGGAGCAGGAGTAGGCCACTCGGCCCCTTGAGCCTGCTTCGCCATTCAACAAGATCATGGCTGATCTGATTGTAACCTTGATTCCACATTCCTGCCAAGCCCCGATAACCATTCACCCCCTTGCTTATCAAGAATCTATTGACCTCTGCCTTAGAAATATTTAAAGACTTCCACTGCCTTTTGAGGAAGAGAGTTCCAAAGACACTCAATCCTCAGAGAAAAAATTTCTCCTCACCTGTGTCTTAAATGGACACTTATTTTTAAACTGTGACCCCTAGTTCTAGATTCTCCCACAAGAGGAAACATCCTTTACATATCCACCCTGTCAAGAGCCTTCTGGATCTTATTGTTGCAATCAAGTCGTCTCTTACTCTTCTAAATTCCAGTGGATACAAGCCGAGCCTGTCCAACCTTTCCTCATAAAACAACCTGCCCATTCCAGGTATTAGTCTAGTAAACCTTCTCTGAACTGCTTCTAACGCATTTACATCCTTCCTTAAATAAGGAGACCAAAACTGTACACAGTACTCCAGATGTGGTCTCACCAATGCCCTGTATAACTCCAGCATTACCTCCTCCCTACCTTTGTATTCAATTCCCCTTACAATAAATGATAACATTCTATTAGCTTTCCTAATTACTTGCTGAACCTGCATACGAACCTTTTGCAATTCATGCACTAGGACAGCCAGACCCCTCTGCATCTCAGAGCTCTGCAATCTCTCACCATTTAGATAATATGCTTCTTTTTTATTCTTCCTGCCAAAATGGACAATTTCACATTTTCCCATATTGTACTCCATTTGCCAGATCTTTGCCCACTCACTTAACCTATCTATATCCCTTTGTAGCCTCCTCATGTCCTCTTCACAACCATAACATCACTCCCAGCTCATCTGCTTGGAAACCTTCATCCATGCCTTTGTTACCTTGAGATCTGACATTTCCAATGCACTCCTGGCTGGCCTCCCACGATATACCCTCTGTAAAATTGATGTTATCTGAAACGCTGAACGTTTTCTAACTCACGCCAAGTCCTGGTGATCTATCAACTCTGTCCTCACTGATCAACATTGGCTCTCGTTTAAGCAATGCGTTTCACATCCTTGTCCCTCCATGGCCTCACCTCTCCCTATGTCTGCAACCTCCACCAACTTCACAACCCTCATAGATATCTGCCCTCTACTAAAGCGGGCCTCTTGAGCATTCCTGATTTTAATCGCTCCATCATTGGTGGCCAATGCTTCAGCTGACAAGGCCCCGAGCTCTGGAATTCTGTCCCTAAATCTCTCCACCTCTCTTTCCTCAAGACACACTTTGATACCTATCTCTTTGACCAAGCTTTTGGTCATTTTCCCTAGTATCTCCTTACATGGTTCAGTGTCAAATTTTACTTTACAATGCTCCTGTGAAGCACCCTGGGACATTTTATTACGTTAAAGGCACTATACAAATACAAGTTGTTGTTGATATAGCAAGCAGGGCAGGGATCCACTGAGTGTTGAACTGACAAACAGGTAGGAGAAATGAATGGCTGTGACGATGGCAACTCGGAGGAGGGAAACCATAAGCAAAACAATAGCATGGTAAAGCAAGTGGTTGCCAAGCAAGGAAAAATGAAGTGCAGAAAGAAAGACATAATGGGGGATTCCATAATCAAGTGAATTTCAATATTGCTTCCAAGAGTTGCGAATGATGTTTTGCCTCCCTGGTACCCGGGCATGGGATATCATGTGGGAGTACCAAAGATTTTGGCGAAACAAGAGGAATAGCTGGCAGTCATGGTTCATGTTGGAACCTATGATATAGGAAGGAATAAATAATAAATATTTTTAATCAATTTTGCAAAGTATGGTGGAAGCGAGATTATAGGTGCACTGGAGGAGGATGTGAAACAATGTTAGAACTATAGAAAAATAACTTGTTCTGAAATAATTAAGAACAGGAAGTGGTTGAGGCAGAGACTGTTACATCTTTTAAGGGGAAATTGCATAAATATTTGAAGCAATAAGATAACCAGGTTATAATAAGAGCAAAATACTGCAGATGCTGGAAATCTGAAATAAAAACAGAAAGTGCTGGAAATACTCAGTAGGTCAGGCAGCATCTATGGAGAGAGCAGCAGAGTTAATGTTTCAGATCTGTGACCTTTCAGCAGAACTGACAAAGGTTAGGTTTTAATCAAGTGAAGGGAGTTGGGGGGTGTGGGTGGTTTGGTGGGGAATAGAACAAAAGGGAAGGTGTGTGATAGGGCAGGAGAGATTAAGTAGCAAAGATGTCAAGGGACAAAGGCAACACTCTCTTTCCCCTTTGTCCCTTGACATCTTTGCTACTTAATCTCTCCTGCCCTATCACACACCTTCCCTTTTGTTCTATTCCCCACCAAACCACCCACACCCCCCAACTCCCTTCACTTGATTAAAACCTAATTATTTTCTAACCTTTGCCAGTTCTTATGAAAGGTCACAGACCTGAAACATTAACTCTGCTTCTCTCTCCACAAATGCTGCCTGACCTACTGAGTACTTCCAGCACTTTCTGTTTTTATTTCAGATAACCAGGTTGATGGGAGGTTGGGGGACAAGTGGGGCAGTAGGCTTGATTTTGGATCACAGTAGCAGAGTCAGTAGAGACAAAAGAGGGTACAGAATTGATTTTCTAGAATGGTCCCAGGGATGAGGGACTACAGTAACATGGATAGACTGGAGACGCTGCTGGTGTTCTCCTTGGAACAGAGAAGGCTAAGAGAATAGATGGAGGTGTTTAAAATCATGAAAGGTTTAGATAGAGTAACTAAAGCGAACCTGCTTGCAATGGCTGAAAGGTTGATAATGAGGACATAGATTTAAGTTGATTAGCAAAAGAACCAGAGGCGGCCTGAGGAAAAAAATTTTTATGCAATGAGTGGTTAGGACTTGGAATGTAATGCCTGATAGGGTGGTGGATACAGATTCGATAGTAATCTTCAAAGGGGAATTGGATAAAAACAATTCAACAAATGGGGAAAATGCAGGGCAGTGGGACTAACTTCAAGAGTTTGTACTATTCTATGATTCTGTAAGACACCAGACCCAAAGGTTGACATCCAAAGCTGCTGAAGGTGGTCAGGAAAGAGCACAAGCCATGATCACAATCTTTCAATACTTATGGGTTGCCAATATAGCACCACTGTTCATGAAGGTGGGGCATAAGGTGACTTCAAATATATTAACTATAGATCAGTTAGTCTATGGCCTTTGGACAATCCCTTAGAATATATAATTCAAGATGAAATTAATAAGCATTTAGAGATGAATGGGACAATTCAGAAGAGTCAACAAAGATTTGTTAAAGGCAAGTCGTTCTGAAAAACGTTTTAGTGACTGGACAGTGAATTTAATTGATATAGCATATATGGGTTTTTAAAAGCATAACAGAAATCTGGAACTCTTTCCCCCAAAATGCTATGTATGTTGGGTTATTTGAAATTTTCAAGAACGTGATTGATAAGAGCTATGTTGGGTAAGAGCATCACAGGAACAAGAGCAGGTAAATGGTGCTGAGATATAGATCAGCCATGATCTAATTGAATGACAGAACAGGCTCGAGGGATCTAAATGGGTTACCTTTGTTCTGATATTACTGAAGGAGCATAGGAACATGTGTCGGAGGAAGCTTGTTAGAAAAAATCAGGCACACAAAAGAAGATGCGACATTGCAGAAAAGTTGGATGAGTGACAGAAAACAAAGTAGAAGGGTTAGTAGGTGTCACTCAGATTGGAAAAGGTCATAATTGCAGTATAAGGGTTTGAAAGGGCTAATGTCTGGGGCAGTGATCGTAACACCTCCCAATATGATGATGTAAGAGATCACATGAGAAAGAGACTTGAAGAGGAGAAGAAGCAGAATGGCATCAGTGGAGTTATACTTAAGTAAAGCTGTATATAGTTCTTTAATATATGATAAACTAGTTATTGGTAAACTTACTGAAGGCTCAGTAATGTCTCCTAGCTAGACTAACCAAACATACAATAATTATCCACTTTTATTCTCAATATAGATGATTTGAATTTCAGTGAAGGGAGTGTGGTTTCAAAATTTGCTGATAACAATAATAGACAGTTTGTCAATGGTGTGGAAGACTGTAAAAGACTTCAGAAGGACAAAGACAGACTAGTGAATTGGCGGACACAATTTAATGTTCATAAGTGAGGTAAAATATTTTGCGAGATAAAGCAAGGTATGGGAGTGTAAACTAATGATGTGAAAAAAAAGAGATCAAGTGATTCAAATACATAATTCTTTTGAGTGCAGGCAGGTAAAATCATTAAAATCAACATCAGTATTTTATAAAGGCAATGAGTACAAGTGAAGAAATACTTTGAGCACCTAATTATAGAAATTGCATTAAAGGCAAAGAGAGCATGCAGTGTAGATTCACCAGGATGATACCAGGCTTCAGAAACTATGATCATAAAGAGAGACTTGAGCCATGGAGACTATTTCAACTGGAGCAGAGGAGACTGAGGGAGATTTAAAATAAGGTTTTTAGATTGTGAACGGTTTGTAGAGTGACCAAGGAAGGCTATTTTTTGAACAGTCAATGATGAAGGGCCATCAACTTAATTATTTTATTCTCACAAAATACATTACCTAACGCTTCTTCACATTAATTTGCATTTGCCACGTCTGCTCATTCCACAAGTTTATATTTGTTCTCGCGTCTTTTACGGTCCCTTTGTTTACACTCAGAATGAGGAGCTATTTAAGGATAAATAACTTTACTTGGAATTGTTAGAGCATAGAATACTCTGCCACAGAGAGCAGTTGAGGCAGAGACTACTGCATCTTTTAAAGAAAAAGTAAATTAATAATTGAAGATACCATGAAATGGGGAATGTGCAGGGCAGTGGGAATAGCTTTGGATTGCTCCAGCAAAGATTATGCAAAGACTTGAAGAATCAAATGGTCTCCATCTGTGCTGTAAATTGCCATGATTCTATGTTGGGATAAGAGGAAAAGCCACTAGTTCAGGAATAGTTAAATTAATGAAATTGGAGCATATTCTTACAGAAAATGTACTATTTGCATAGATACAATAGGCCTATAAGAAGTCTTTGGTCATTGCTCTACCACATGCAAATCTCAAACCTTTTCTGTAAGAGTTGGTGTTATCAAATCTATCAATCGTGACACCAAGTAAAGCAGCTATCCAAAAGTAGCCAATTAACTAGAGTGGGCCACTACATAAGAAAGGACCTCCAATTTTCCATATAAATGGATATCATATTCTTTAAAAAGATCATTTGTGATATTTAATTGATAATTCACCACTAAAAGCTGGATAGTCACCATACATTGAAGATTAAGCTGTGTCTAATATAGTTTTAACTGAATAAATTGTTGAAAGAGATGAAATATCATCCACATCATATATTGATTTAACAAAATATTTCTGACAATCTGCAAAAGCTGTGTGCAGAATTGCCAGATTTCATGGCACAATATGATCGGAGGACACGTGAAAATAAAAGCGTATTTAATGTCAGGCCAGGAAGGCCTTGAAGTTATTGCTAAACAAGGTACCCTGTGTCTTGGCTCATAGTTCAGGAGAGGGTCCAAACTCTCTGACATTATGGGAGAGATCTTAACTCATTCACTTACACAGAGTTAAAATAGTGCCCTATATAATGTTTGCAATGCCAAAAAGGGAATGTAACAGACAACTACAAAAAGTCCGTTAAAATATTAGTAATTGTAATGCAAATTAAGTAGATTGGTTGCAAGTTGTCTATCTGTTCTACTGTGCACTAACCAATGGTCACTGACCTGAGACGTTAACTCTGCTTCTCTCTCCACAAATGCTGCCAGACCTGCTGAGTATTTCCAGCATTTCTTGTTTTTATTTCAGAGTTCCAGCATCCGCAGTATTTTGCTTTTATTTTAGTCTTTTTTTGGGTTGGGGGGGGGGGTGGGGGGAGAAGGGCAAAAGAAATTTGATCTCCTCGAGGTGAGAGAAAATCAGGTTCAGCATCAGGCCCCAATATTAAAACAGCATCTTCTACTACACTAATGTGACATTTTTCATAAACTTTACTCCTTTGGACAAATAATTGTTGAAAACCATGCTTACACTGCGTTCTGTTATCTGCAGTTCAGGTCTGAAATCACCAGATGTTGGACTTAGATTTACTGCTACATCAACAACAACTTGTATTTACACCTAAGAAATTAAGAAACAGGAGCTGGAGTAGGCCATGTGATCAAGAAGATCATGACTGAGCATCTGCCTCAATGTCACTCTTTCATAATATGCCATATCCCTAATTCCCTTAGTACCCAAAACTCCAACAACCTCTGTCTTGAATAGACTCAATGACTGAGCATTCACAGCTCTCTGGGTTAGAGAATTCCAAAGATCCACAACCTTTTGAGTGAAGAAATGTTTCCTCAATTCAGTCCTAAATGGTTGATCCCTTATTCTGAGACTGTAACCTGTGGTCTAGATTACCCAACCAGGGGAAACATACAGTGCCTCTAATGTAAAAAAAAAAGTCACAAGTTGCTTCACAGAAGCATAATCAGACCAAAAAAACACAGAACCAAATGAGATATTTGGACCTGTGACTAAAAGCTTAGTCAATGAGTTGGATTTTAAGGAAGGCTTTAAAGGAGGAAGGGGAGTTGGAGAGACAAAAGTTTATGGAGGGCATTCCAGAGCTGACGGCCTAACTGGCATGGATAAGGATTTCAGCAGCAGATAGGCTGAGGCGTGGACAAAAGGCAGATGAAGTTATGGAGGTAGAAGTAGACTAAAGATCCAGTCGATCTGCCACTTACCCCATTTACACGGTATCTTAGTGTTGTATTGAAGTGGCAACATCTTTGTAGCAATGCTAAAGATGATGTGTGAATGCACCCTTAGATGAATGTAGATTACTTTATCTATGTCCAGTACTACTTCTCAGAAATGCTAAACAGCAAGTAAAGGAGGTCAGAAAGTCCTGGAGTTCTGTATCTACTATTTAAAACTAAAAGCTCCATTCTGATTTAATTTTCTTTCCATTGTGATAGAATTACATATGCAGTGTTTGAGAATCTCTAAGTAGCAACAGCTATCTGTTAAATTAGTTCAATAAACATTTGCATACTGAGTAATAAATGTGAATTCCCCTCTAGCAAAACAAATACATTTGCTAAGATTGTCTGTAAATGGTCTTGGCTCTCTATTTCTCTAATGGGTAGAACAATAAATCATTTTCAGAGGCATCATTTCACATCTCTACAGCCTGAACTGATTAAATTAGCACAGGGATACTGAAAAAGACTTGAGGGATCTGAAAGATCATAACCTCAATCTGTCATATATCCCAACGAACAAAATGAAAATACATAGTGCAATCGTAAAACACTGCAGATTATAGACAATATCTTTGTTAACTATAGTTATAAGCAGAATGCAACTGCAATATATTCTGTGGTCTTGATAATCTTGCTTCCTTATTATAGGTTTTTTCTTGTCTCATCTATGACAACATTATAATTCCAGTGAGATGACATCACAATAGCCTCTGACAATTTAACCAATGTAATTCTGGCACTATGTTCACATATTATTAGTGTGGTTTTCATTTTATTGAGACCATTAAATAAATTTTTTTTAAATGAACACCAGAACAAGTAAATGCTGTAATTTAATCTCATAGTTGAACACGTGGCTGCAGGGATGGTGCAGGAGGGAGGGTTTTGGTTTCCTGGATAATTGGGGCTCTTTCTGGGGTAGGTGGGACCTCTACAAACAGGATGGTCTTCACCTGAACCAGAGGGGTACCAATATCCTGGGGGGGAGATTTGCTAGTGCTCTTCGGGGGGGTTTAAACTAATTCAGCAGGGGAATGGGAACCTAAATTGTAGTGCCAGTGTACAGGATGTTGAGAGTAGTGAGGGCAGGGATAAGGTTACAAGGACGCAAGAGGGCACTGGCAAGCAGGAACCTGGTTTAAAGTGTGTCTACTTCAACGCCAGGAGCATCCGGAATAAGGTGGGTGAGCTTGCAGCATGGGTTGGTACCTGGGATCTCGATGTAGTGGCCATTTCGGAGACATGGGTAGAGCAGGGGCAGGAATGGATGTTGCAGGTTCCGGGATTTAGATGTTTCAGTAAGAACAGAGAAGATGGTAAAAGAGGGGGGGGTGTGGCATTGTTAATCAAGGAGAGTATTACAGCGACAGAAAGGACGTTTGAGGACTCGTCTACTGAGGTAGTATGGGCCGAGGTTAGAAACAGGAGAGGTGAGGTCACCCTGTTGGGAGTCTTTTATAGACCTCCGAATAGTTCCAGAGATGTAGAGGAAAGGATAGCGAAGATGATTCTCGACAGGGGCGAGAGTAACAGGGTAGTTGTTATGGGGGACTTTAACTTTCCAAATATCGACTGGAAATACTATAGTTCGAGTACTTTAGATGGGTCAGTTTTTGTCCAGTGTGTGCAGGAGGGTTTCCTGACACAGTATGTAGACATTCCAACCAGGGGCAATGCCACATTGGATTTGGTACTGGGTAATGAACCCGGCCAGGTGTTAGATTTAGATGTAGGTGAGCACTTTGGTGATAGTGATCACAATTCGGTTAGGTTTACCTTAGCGATGGGCAGGGACAGGTAGATACCGCAGGGCAAGAATTATAGCTGGGGGAAAGGAAATTATGATGCGATTAGGCAAGATTTAGGATGCGTAGGATGGGGAAGGAAACTGCAGGGGATGGGAACAATCGAAATGTGGAGCTTATTCAAGGAGCAGCTACTGCGTGTCCTTGATAAGTATGTACCTGTGAGGCAGGGAGGAAGTTGTCGAGCGAGGGAGCCGTGGTTTACTAAAGAAGTTGAAGCGCTTGTCAAGAGGAAGAAGAAGGCTTATGTTAGGATGAGACGTAAGGCTCAGTTAGGGCGCTTGAGAGTTACAAGCTAGCCAGGAAGGATCTAAAGGGAGAGCTAAGAAGAGCAAGGAGAGGACACGAGAAGTCATTGGCGGATAGGATCAGGGAAAACCCTAAAGTTTTCTATAGGTATATCAGGAATAAAAGAATGACTAGAGTTAGATTAGGGCCAATCAAGGATAGTAGTGGGAAGTTGTGTGTGGAATCAGAGGAGATAGGGGAAGCGTTAAATAAATATTTTGCGTCAGTATTTACAGTCGAGAAAGAAAATGTTGTCGAGGAGAATACTGAGATTCAGGCTACTAGGCTAGATGGGATTGAGGTTCACAAGGAGGAGGTGTTATCAATTTTGGAAAGTGTGAAAATAGATAAGTCCCCTGGGCCAGATGGGATTTATCCTAGGATTCTCTGGGAAGCTAGGGAGGAGATTG
Organism: Heterodontus francisci; assembly: GCF_036365525.1. NCBI lineage: Eukaryota > Metazoa > Chordata > Chondrichthyes > Heterodontiformes > Heterodontidae > Heterodontus > Heterodontus francisci. The sequence goes on along the minus strand of NC_090388.1, from coordinate 41,189,525 downwards.
CAGAGCCTTTGTCCTTGATCTTTATGTCGTCATTGTCGACAGGAATAGTGCCGGAAGACTGGAGGATAGCAAATGTTGTCCCCTTGTTCAAGAAGGGGAGTAGAGACAGCCCTGGTAACTATAGACCTGTGAGCCTTACTTCGGTTGTGGGTAAAATGTTGGAAAAGGTTATAAGAGACAGGATTTATAATCATCTTGAAAAGAATAAGTTCATTAGCGAGAGTCAGCACGGTTTTGTGAAGGGTAGGTCGTGCCTCACAAACCTTATTGAGTTTTTCGAGAAGGTGACCAAACAGGTGGATGAGGGTAAAGCAGTGGATGTGGTGTATATGGATTTCAGTAAGGCGTTTGATAAGGTTCCCCACGGTAGGCTATTGCAGAAAATACGGAAGTATGGGGTTGAAGGTGATTTAAAGCTTTGGATCAGAAATTGGCTAGCTGAAAGAAGACAGAGGGTGGTGGTTGATGGCAAATGTTCATCCTGGAGTTTAGTTACTAGTGGTGTACCGCAAGGATCTGTTTTGGGGCCACTGCTGTTTGTCATTTTTATAAATGACCTGGAAGAGGGTGTAGAAGGGTGGGTTAGTAAATTTGCGGATGACACTAAGGTCGGTGGAGTTGTGGATAGTGCCGAAGGATGTTGTAGGGTACAGAGGGACATAGATAGGCTGCAGAGCTGGGCTGAGAGATGGCAAATGGAGTTTAATGCGGAAAAGTGCGAGGTGATTCACTTTGGAAGGAGTAACAGGAATGCAGAGTACTGGGCTAATGGGAAGATTCTTGGTAGTGTAGATGAACAGAGAGATCTTGGTGTCCAGGTACATAAATCCCTGAAGGTTACTACCCAGGTTAATAGGGCTGTTAAAAAGGTATATGGTGTGTTAGCTTTTATTAGTAGGGGGATCGAGTTTCGGAGCCACGAAGTCATGCTGCAGCTGTACAAAACTCTGGTGAGACCGCACCTGGAGTATTGCGTGCAGTTCTGGTCACCGCATTATAGGAAGGATGTGGAGGCTTTGGAAAGGGTGCAGAGGAGATTTACTAGGATGTTGCCTGGTATGGAGGGAAGGTCTTACGAGGAAAGGCTGAGGGACTTGAGGTTGTTTTCGTTGGAGAGAAGGAGGAGGAGAGGTGACTTAATAGAGACATATAAGATAATCAGAGGGTTAGATAGGGTGGATAGTGAGAGTCTTTTTCCTCGGATGGTGATGGCAAACACGAGGGGACATAGCTTTAAGTTGAGGGGTGATAGATATAGGATAGATGTCAGAGGTAGTTTCTTTACTCAGAGAGTAGTAGGGGCATGGAACGCCCTGCCTGCAGCAGTAGTAGACTTGCCAACTTTAAGGGCATTTAAGTGGTCATTGGATAGACATATGGATGAAAATGGAATAGTGTAGGTCAGATGGTTTCACAGGTCGGCGCAACATCGAGGGCCGAAGGGCCTGTACTGCGCTGTAATGTTCTAATTCTAATTCTAATGGTTCAAACAAAATCCATAAAACACTCACACTTTGCTCTTGATTAAATGACACACTTATTAGTCACTTTCAAGTCACCATAATTCTACACTATTCATATGGCCTAAATATAAATTTATTGTGAAAAATTGTGCTTTGGATGCAGTAGTATTCATTATGTTAGGATATACTGTATAGCATTATTGATATTTTGTGATTCTGTGTAATGCAGCTGATGAGAAGGGGGAACGATAAACCTCATAGTTACATTTTCCGCGAAGGCCCATGTAATCTGTTAACGTGTCCTCAAAGAGCATCCTTTTTAACTTTTTCAACTGTCAAAGATGTCTTAAAGAAAACTTACTAAGCCTTATCCTGTGCTCACTTCTTTGATATGTCAGAATGGGAGAAAGACCCATTTGTACTATGCTGGAAGTGGGGAAAAGGAGTGCAGAATGGCATAACAGCTTGAACACTATCCTTCACCTCTCAAGCCTGGATTCAGATGCACACGAGCCTGTTGGAATGAAAGTTTGCTCCCCCAGCAGTGAAGGCCCTACAGCAAAAGACTTTACAGCAAAATTGCCTCAAAATCAACAGCAATGGCACTGAATTAGCAATTACATACAGAAAGACCATAGAAATAGCAAGGTGGGCATTTCTGGAAGAGAAGTGGCTTTGGCAGGAGTTTCTGATGAAAGGTCACAGACCTGAACCGTTAACACTGTTTCTCCCTCCACTGATGCTGCCTGACCTGTTGAGTTTTTCCGGCATTTTCTGTTTTTATTTATAATAGAAATAGCAAACATGGGAAACAGAAAAAAAAATCACTCTGATCCAAAAGGTCAGTTTGAATGCTGAGGTTAATGAAGATTGCTCGGGCAGAAGATAAAAACTTCCACCCTGTATCCAGTCATGCTGGGCTGGATTTAGTGAGACCGTTTGGAGGGGGAATGGAGGTGTGGGGGCCAGAGACTAGCGTGGACACATCTGCCTGGAAATCCGATGTTGTGATGTTGGTTCTGCTTCCTCCTGCGTAGCCACTTGCAATCACTAAAGAGGAGAGAGGTGTGGAGCACTCAACTTGGCATAACGAAGCAGGTCATTGACCCTCTGGCAGCACTGAACCTATATTTGGGGGAGGGGTGGGAGGGGGTGACCCCACAGCTGCGAATCTCCTCTGCGATCTTCATCCAGGATTGCTTGGTCAAGTGGAAGGACCTCTTCTTGCAGGGGAAAAAGGACCTCCCGCCTTTCCCTTGCAACCTGGAGGATAATCTCAAGGGAGGCATTACTAAACTATGGGGCCACCCTATGTCATGCCTCTGCCATCCTACGGCATTCTTTCCCTGGGAGTGTGGAGGTGGATGGATGGATTCTGAAATTACTACAATGACGGATTCAGCAGAGACCACAAAATAGCAAATGAGTACAAGTCAGCAATGCAAGCAAGGCTGGCAGGGCTTTAAATATGTCACCAGCACCTGCTCCAGAGACATCTGAAGCCGCATTCAGTGCCTCAAATCCCGCCCCGTTGCATGATTGGCCGGGCCCCACGTCTCCATTATGTAAAGTGGCCGCTCGCTGTGTGATTGCAGTGGGCTGTCTGTACTTTTGACTATCGGGGATGCCATCCACTTTCGGGTCTGCTGCCAGAACCCTCGACAGGCTCGCTAAATTCAGCCCACTATTTCTGACTTGCTAGTTATCAGTGCAAACAATGAACTAGGGGCAAAACGCGTTCAAAACTATACCAGTTTCAAGAACCGTTTCTTTTGCTCAAATTCATTTTCATATCACAATGTAGCATCTTCTACGAACCAGCGCAATTGGGCATTTTAGAATGTAATTTTTAAAAAATTCTATTAAAGAAATTCCTCGATATATTCCTGTAGTTTTATTAATGCATTTGAAAATGGGTTTATCACAAAAAAATCATTTTAATCAGGGTATCTCGTCCACCAGCTGTGAGTAACCCAACTTTAAGTAACAGAAAATGATTTTAAAAACTATACAGAACCATTTGCTAGTTATAGTGGTGCACAATAGTCAAATCCTCAGTAAATTAAAAAAATTAAAAGCTTTTAAAAAATAGTCCTAGTAGTGCCCTTACACCTAAAAAAACCCCCTAAGTTTTAAGAACAAACCGGCACAATTCACAGAAACTCGCAATGGTGATTAATTTGATCTGGTGGACAGGCCAGTTTTGTGGGTGGGCTAACTTCCAGCACAATGTTTTTTAAACCAGCATACAAAGTCACAGAAACTCAATTTGTGCTTGAAATTCAGCAACCTTTTATGCTGGTTTGATCAATTTTGGGCAAATTGCGCTGAAAAAAAGAGCTCAACAGAGCAGAAACTCCAGTCCTTTATTTCTAATGTTGAATTCTATGTGTAATAAAGGGAGATTAACCCCATTGTTACCAGTTAATTTTCTAAGCAAAGATTTTGACTACAGAAGCAGTTGCAAATTTTCTTTGTTTACATGTTGCACAGAGCAGAAATTAAACACCAGTGTTAAAGCTGTCAAAGTACGACCTTCACATCATATGTAGCTTAGCAGGAAAGGATAGATCATGGAAATTCGATCTCTGGTGGATGCAAATTGAGTTTGAAACTCCTCAATTTTTTACACTGCTTTGGCTAATATTTGAGTGAATTGAGCTGAAAAAAGCATAACTGAACAGAAACTCCTGTCCATAATGTTAAAATTTCAAGAGTGTGTATGTCGCCAGCAATAGTGGCACTTATTTTGCTAAATTATTTTAACAAGCTAAGAGTGATGATAAAACAGAAGACTGGTTACAATTTTTTTTTAATTTCCAGAAGACAGGATCATGCCTTCCCATGGCTGCTGGCATGGCCCTCCACTGTCAAATGGCCACTCTTACTATATGAGCCTAGATGGGAACTGTCGACATGCTATTTGACCACAGAGATATTATATCCAAGTCCAATTCCGCGCACATGGGCACTTTCTAGAAACTTAAATGTGGGATTTTATTTGAGGTAACAAGATACAGTGAGGATAGGAATGCTGATAAAAAAGGGCTAACTAAGGGTAGATCCATCAAAGGTAAGAAGTGATTGTTGCTGGTTAGACTTGCAAGGGGCATGAAAAAACGGTCTTTGAAGATCAAAATTAACAAGATATACAATGCCCATTGAAGTGCATGGAGGAAATCAACATGTACTGATTCAGTCATTATATTGGGTACTGGAGGCTACTTACATGGAAGGGATGTTGTGAATGAAGTTGATGCATGATAAGTGGAATTATCAATATAATAGATGATAAATGGAGCAGCTATTGATTAAACAAAACATTTATACCTGTGTAGTGCCTATAACTGTGTGGAGGAAGAAATTGGAATTATAAAGTTGATATGTGGTATCTATTTTCAAAAAGAGGAATTTAGGTGAAAGGCCAAGCCCATAGAAAAGAACAACACCAAGGATGAAAAGAATAAGAGAGGAGATATATATCAAGACAATCAAGCAAGAGTTTGGCAATGGCACTGAAATTATCCTTCGAGTTTATTTCATGGGAAGGTGGAGTTGCTTCCTCCTGCTACTGGCGAAGGGTAGGGGAAGTTGAGTATATAAGGAAAGATCCAGATGATTCTGTAAAGCAATGCAGGGAGAAGAAAAACAACTTGCTATTGTAGTCTAATATACCAAAGATACTGTTTATTAAACATACCCTGAACCACATACAATTGTATTTGGAATTTCTTCAGAAGAAGTACAAGACCTGTTAGCTGGTGCTGTATAAAGGTCTTCAGCACATTTTAAAAGCCTGTTAATTGTAGATGTCCAAGTACACAATTGTTACAATGTTCTGAGGGTTTTTAACATTGTGATACTATGGATTGAACGTTCCTTTCCATTATGAAGCTTAACAGCACTGATATTCAGATCAGGCTTATAATTTGAATCCAACGGGAACATGAAGAACTAAAAGAGAAGCCAAAAATTATTGGAACAGTTTTAAAAAAGCAATAAAGAGATAAGATTGAAAAGTAATTGGTGTATTATTTAGAACACACATTAGCTGCAGTAATAGAAATCATTAATACAATTAATATATCATCCACAAAGCTTGGTATTCATTTAATAATACAAATAAACGTAAACTTTGAGAAGAATATGCATAGGTGTGAAGCTCCAATTTATAATGAATATTGTGTTCCTTTCTAACCCTCAGAGGTATCCATCACCACCAACGTATTCTGCCAGGCTGTGCTTTTCATAGGATCATAGAATAGAAACAGCACAAAAGGAGGCCAGTTGGCCTGTTGCGTCTGTGCCAGCCTTCTGCAAGAGCATCTCACCAAATCCCACTCCCCACCTTTTCCCCGTAGCCCTGAAAATATTTTCCCTTCAGATAATTGTTCAATATTCTTTTGAAAGCCACGAGTGAACCTGCCTCTGCCACACTCTCTTTTACCCACTTTGGGGAGATATATTTATTCCTATAAGTTTTCTTTCAAATGTATTGTACAATGTGTCATATTTTCTGTATGATTAAATGATATTTAACTACAGTTAATTATCATTCCAACACATCAATAGAACACCTAAAATTAAGTTACATAGGTCAATTCAATAAACTGTTCAAGTACATCAAAACAGTAATTAATCATGGGTGTTATCTTTAATTGTTACAGTATGGTATAGTTTTGGTAAAATTAAATTATCCTCTCATTTAGGGATGCACTAACAAAATCATTTGTAAGCTTAATTGAAAGGAATCGTATTAGCTACAGAAAACAAAGTTACCTAAACTCAGTGATAAATCTATTCATTTATGAGATTAAGTAATATACACTACTCCTTCAAAGTTTGTCACACCGACAAAAGCATGCCAAAAACATTTTTTTGCAAAGTAAACTCATTTGTCTTTTCAATCTTTCTGGAATGGGACTTCAGCCCATAACCTTCTGACTCAGAGGTGTGAGAGCTACCAACTGAACCACAACTATTTAAGTATAAATAATATCAAATCAGTGTGATACAATAATACAATATATGACTTAAAAGGGGGACTAAATCGTGTCTGTTCACTACGGTCCAATTCACCTCATTTCAAGCTTGATCTTGACTCCCTATGGACAATACTGTGGAAGATCAATTAGTCTCAAGTAAACCTCTTCCACACCCTCTCAATGGCCTTGATGTCCTTTCTAAAAAAGGGTGCGCACTACTGGGAAGAATATTCCAAATGCAGCAAACCAATTGCACAGGTATAGCATTACCCCTTTTTCCAAAATCAGATCTCTTCAAAATATATGAAGGAGAATTGTTTGCTGATGGCTATTTTTGGATGGGTATTCTCTCTAATTTAATTTGGCATACTTAGCATGTCCAATTCCAAAGACCTACGTGGCCAGGTATCCAAAATTAAGAGCTCAACATTAAGGATTTAACAAAAAACAACAGCGGGTCAGAGGCTGGGTATTCTGTAGTGAATAACACACCTCCTGACTCCTCAAAGCCTTTCCACCAATTGACACCCCATCCACTAACTTAAACATTCACTCCCTCCACTACCGGTCCACAGTTGCTAAAGTTTGCACCATCTGCAAAATGCACAGCAGCAACTTGCATTGCAGCAACCCGCCAAGGCTTCTGTGACAGCACCTCCCACACCCACTACCAACTATAACGACAAGGGCAGCAGAAGCATGGGAACATCACCACCTCCAAATTCTCCTCCAACCTGACTTGGACATAAATTGCTGCCATTCCTTCAGTGTCGCTAGGTCAAAATCCTGGACTCCTCCTACCTAACAGCACTGTGGCCGTACCTTCACCATACGGACTACAGCAGTTCAAAAGGATGGCACACCACCACCTTCTCAAGGATAACTGGGATGGGTTAATTACTCTTGCATACTGTTACGACCAAGGCGGGAGGAGTGCACTGTTTTTCTAGTTCCACTTCTCCACAGGTCACAACATATATTTAAATTTTCCCACTTACCGATATGGTTGATCATATATACTCTATTTTCCCCAGAATAAAACACACCAACCAGGTTTCTTTAATAAACAACAAAATTATCAGTTTATTATAAAACAAGTCTTAACCAGAAATGAAGTAAAGCATAAACACATAGATTGAACTATAATAGTTCCCTTTTTACCTTAGCCCCTCACACATGCACACACACACATACATATACATACATGCATATGACAGTTAACCGGAAAAATAAAAGGGATTTTGGTTTTAGAGCTCTGTTACAAAGAAAAGAAAAAAAACACTTGGGCGAAATACTAGATTATTCTTGAAGAAAAAAAAAAGATATGGAAAGATGTCCTTTGTTTTGGTTTGGTGCCCCAATTGCATTGAGATGCCTGTTACTGGAATCTTCCTAGAACAGTTCTTTCTAAGCGATGTTGAAGATAAGTTTGGGTAGGCTTTCCAAGAAATGCAGCTACAGAGACTTCGGACAGGTCTTACAGCAGAAATGTGGCAACAGAGCTTTCAGTTCCCACACATTCGACATGGGGGTTTTCTTCAAATACAGAAGCAAAGAGGAGACTGACACACTGGACACGCAGGCTTTCTTTCCAAGAGAAAGAGATGAGTTGGGTTTCCTTGGCAGGCAAAAAACAACTGTCTTCCCAGAAGTTTACACTCCAACTCACTGTCCAAAGCAACACCAAAACAATGTCACAAGAATCAAGTTTCCTGACCCCTATAAATCTTGACCTGTCACTTCTCTGTAAACATCAAGTCAAAACAACAAGCCCCCTGCTGGCATTTTATTTGAAAACAGGTGCCTTCCAGTAAGGGCTTGTTTACATGCCAAGTCCAGGAAGCCTTCTGGTTACTTCTTTTTAAAAAATACACAAATTCAGCATCTCTTCAAGCTTCCAGATGAATCAATGTCCATAAATCAGCTATAATTCCTTAAAAACATACTTTATAAAAAAATAGAAGCACTCTTGTAACAATACCACTTACGTACAATGCAACTGGTCCAATGCATTTCTAGAAGACCCTTTTGTTCCTTTCAGGTTTCTTGCTGAAACTGCTTTAAATTATGCAGCTCCTCCTCGTTAATTAGAGTACTCATCCTTATAACTTTCAACTGAAACAAATTTAGTTCAGCAGAGAATTCGCATTCAAATGTAAATGAAATGCCATAAACTAAAAAAGGAATAATTCAGAGACAAATTGCATCCACAAGCTAGCTTTTGTGTACTAAATCCATCCTAGCATCTGAAAACTGTACTCAAGTAACTGAATGTCAAAATGTTTGCTTCCAAAGAGGAGCCACAAGTATCTCTCACAGCAATACTGCAGGGAAACAAAGCTCATGTACTGAATCATATTAGCAATACCTACAAATAATTTTCTACAAATTAAAAATGTAAAATCAGATGAATAGAAGTACTAATTCACTATCAATCCATACATAACGATACATATAAACTCCAACATCTGGTGCATAGTTGATGGAGTAGGTCCTCACCAAATCATTTTTGTTACTGAATATTCAAATACATTAAGCAATAATAAGGAGCAGCTCCCATATTAAATCAATCTTCAGCATCTTTTAGTGTAATGTGTTTGCATTGTATTGAATGAATTGCAGCTCAGTCTGATATTTTTCAGACAATATCTCAACTTCCCAGTCAATAAAAAGACAAAAAAAAAATGTTTTGGAAAATGATTGCACCTGCTGCCCAGAAACCCCGCCATTCCAGCTATTGTGTTTGGAGGTATTTCTCCTTTTATCCCTCTGTGACAAAACAGTGTATCTGGGATTAAATTCATCCTGGTGGAGACAGTGTCTATTTTGACTTCACATTCAGCAGGGAGAACTCGCAGATCAACAAGCACAAGCTCTTGTCCAACCTGTCCATGCACTCTGGCCATGGCCTGCTCCTGGACATAGCCCTCCAAACCCTGAGCTGCAAGCTCATCCAATTAATCAGTACTCTGCTTCACTTACCCCAGATAGCTATCAAGTTTTTAGACAATGCTGCTAATTCACCCCTATTCTCTACATCTCATTCTGAGTGTTCTTTACCCAAGTGCCCATGGAGATGATGCATGTACTGTTCCAAAAGTTTGTGAATGGTACAGTTTCTCTATGACGTTTCAGTGACACAAGTACTAGTTAAAACCATCAAATTCATGATACCTTTTGCCTCCCTTTCTTTTTCTTGGATAATTATCTGAAGAGAAAATATTTACAAGGCTATGGGGAAAAGGCAGGGGAGTGGGATTAGCTGAATTGCTCTTGCAGAGAGCCAGCATGGAGATGACGGGCCGAATGGCCACTCTGCGCTGTAACCATTCTATGATATATTGAAGGAAAAAATGCTTGCAAGGCAAAATTGTCAGGGGCAATACTAGCTTGACAAGATCAGGAGTATGGCACTGCACCATTAATAAAGTTGGGTCCTGTGTGTTCAAGGCCATGAGGCATATAAAGCTTCTACTGGGACTGAATTAAGCAGAGATAAAGACATGCATTAGAAACAGGAAAGGCAATAATGTAGTATCATACAGGTGTTACTGTAAAGAACATTCCCTCAGTTTGCTTCCTGCAACACAGGTCCAATTTTCACAATGAAAATGCGAGACTCTATTTATGTTACACTTGGAGTACTACTGTAATGGTTCATCGTAATTTGCTAACCTAGTGATTATTAATTCTTGGACATGATTCTGAAAAAGGTCTTTCGAGAAAGATGGGAATTTATAACGAAAACAGGGTAACCCTGTAAGGTTAATGACACAGAATATAACTATAACAGGATCTACCCTAATAAGGCAAATGCCTAAAATTTCAATTCCAGCATCTTGCATCATGAACAGATAGGAAAGAGACAGGTACTTCAAAATTGTGACTTCAGTGCTAATGAGCCATATTCTAGGCAACACCCTTGTATTGCTTAGAATGGTTCTTTGTTCAGAAACTAAATACAGTTGATTAGTATCAGTTTTATAACAGGTTTTGTGTCCACTGTATGGCACTAGAGCTTACTTCATTCAACAACAATTTGCATCTATACAGCACCTTTAACATAATAATACACTCCAAGGTGCTTCACAAGAGTGCTATCTAACAAAATTTGACACCGAGCCATAAAAGGAGATATTAAGGCAAATGACAAAAAGCTTAGTCAATGACAAAGTTTAAAGAGCATCTTACAGGAGGAAAGAGAGGAAAAGAGGGAGAAGGGTTTAGGGAGTGAATTCCAGAGTTTAAGGCCTTGGCGGCTGCAGGCACAACTGGCAATGGTGGAGCAATTAATAACGAGATGCTTACAAGATCAGAATTGCAGGAGGGTTGTAGGGCTGGAGGAGATTGTAGAGATAGTTAATCCACTGCCTCATCATGTGTGATTTAGCAGCAGCATTTCAGATCCACACCTTAATACCTCATTCCCTTAGCTGCTTCCTGGAGTCACTTATCACTTGTTCTCTGCCAATAACGTTCCTTTTGCACAGCACCTTTACTCTGCTTTATTCCTGATCACAGACTATACTTTGGACTGTGACCTACTAGTCCCAACCCTCTCCCAAGCCCCTATCTACCCTCAACATTATAGGTTCCCATTTATCCCTTTAATAATCCCACCCTTTCCCTGATCTTCAACATCCTATCTCCAGACCTTCCACACCCAACACTCACACAGTGTTTCCTGACTCAAAGACCCTTACACTTTCCTGTAATTCCACCTGCTCCCTAACGACAAGCCAGCATCCTCCCTTCAGTCCTTTTCAACATGCTGTGTCCTCCCACTATCAAGATCTCTCCTTGAGTGCACCAATCACCTTCAAAGTCCTCCAAGGAATCAGCCACCTCCTTTTGCACTACTCTCCCACCTCAGCCCCATCCCATCCCTTACCCACCAGATAGTCGCTGCATAGCCTCACGCATCAAGCCCTTCAAAAGAAATCTTTCATTTTCATTAAATATAACTTTCAGACAGAACTCTGAACAATTTGGAATAATGACTGTCCGATTTAAGGATGCAAATAATATCAAGATTTTGTTTTTGTCATTCAAACCAGAAGATGAAGAAAATCACTAAGCATTTTGCTGCATTGTTGTCTACATCTGAAATTGTTTTAAAAAACTTGTACATTACTTAAAATGTTCCTGACCGGCACATTTCCAGAAAAAGTAATTCAAACCATTATTCTGTCAGATAGCACCTTGTAATATCTGTATTTTCCCAACAAAACAATTTATAAAATTGCAAAACAAGGAGAATGTTGAAGATAAGTGTTCCAGTGAAGTAGGCAAGTTGTGCCTGTAATATCAAAGCCTTATTTTCTAGTCTTTTTGATACAATAAATAAATCACTTCAAAATAAAAACAGTATTCCTGGCAGCAAAAAATAAAATATATTTTTTTGTTGAAGGCTATGAGAAGCTATTGTGATACCTCTTTAGAATTATATTGGCACATGATTTACAGCAGGGTATAAGCTAATTATTTTACAGTTTGAAGGGATAATTGTAAAGAATTAAGATCCCAGCATACATTATCATAACACTGTCATTGCATAAAGTACAATAAGCGTGTGCAATTTGAGATATTAACATACAGACGGCTGAAGCTTCAATACACTACAGCACACAAAAGAAAACCCATTTTGTGCTCTATCTTTCAGACATATTTTATTGGTACTAGTTACACTATCTAAAAGTTGACATTGTCACATATATATAGGAGCTAGATGCTATTTGTAATTCGGTCATACAAAGAGAAAAAGGACTTATAGTAATATAGTGCCATTTACATCCTCAGGATGTCCCAAAGAGCTTCATAGTCAATGAATTTTTTAAAGAGTAGCCACTGTTGTTTTCTAGGCAAACACAATAGCCAATTAGTACACAGCAAGGTCCCATAAACTATAAATTGATTAATGACCAGTAAATTTCTTTTTCAGATGTTGATTGGGAATAAATGGTCAGCCAGGACATTGGGAGAACTCTCTAGCTCTTCAAGTAGTGGCATGGAATCTTTTTCATCCACCTGAGAGGGCAGATGGGGCTTCATCCAAAAGACCTCCAATGATGCAGCACTCTATCAGTACAAAAGCAACAACTTACATTTATATAGTGCCTTAAACATAGTAAAACATTCTAAGACATTTCAAAGAGTGTAACCAGACAAAATTTGACAGCTGCACTGATGTTGCAGCCTGGATTCTGTGCTCTTTCTACTGCTGCTATATCCATCTGATATGCTGGATAAGCAGACTTCTCCATCGCAACCAGTTCATGCAAATCCTCTATTGCAAACATGCGCCTTATCCACTTTTAAATATCTAGGTAGATAAGCTATACAGTACCAGGTGAACAGAACGGTTATCGTTAATTTAGTGTGTATGCATATATCTTGGTCTGCATTGGTGCTAAGTGTCTAAAACTAAAACAATTATTTCATTCCATTCTATTGTAACACTAACATTTAATCATTCATGGGATGTGGGCGTCGCTGGCTAGGCCAGCATTTATTGCCCATCCCTAATTGCCTTTGAGAAGTTGGCGGTGAGCAGCCTTCTTGAATTGCTGCAGTCCTTGATTGCAAAGCACTTTCTGTTTGCCAAAGTTTATGTCGTCATTGAAACACTAAGCATATTTTTAGTACAGTGACCGTCAATAAACAGCTCCTTTATCCCCATACATGAGGCAACATTACATTTTATAGGATATGGATTCCTAATGGACAACTTTAATGCATTTGATGGCTGTCGCTGAGAGTAACTGTTCTTATAAAAAGAGGAGACTTCATGATCTCACCAGATTTGTCAAATGCAAATCCTTCTGTACTAACAGTAGTCACAGGTTAAAATCCTGTGGGATACAACTGCTCTACAGTAAAAATAAAATTGTACTAGATAAGCAGTAGACCCAACATACATCTAATTTATGCACTGTATGTTCAAAATAGTGTATTCAAAGCTATAACGAAACTAAGTATAGTAACATGGTGATCAGCCAGACAACATGAATGTGGAGGAAGTCCACATTAGATTGGAGATCAAATGATAAACAGAACTACAGATACAAACATGTAGAGTGTATTTACACAACATGAACGGATCCCTTCTTGAATACTCTGCAATAATTACTATAAAGTTGGAGCTCCCAGATCCATGCTGACAGCACAGCTGTGCTAGCATCAGATAGCAAATAAACTAGCCATAAACAAGGGGTACTCACAGTATAATGCAGCTCTTAAACCTAGCTTTTCCACTAAATGCACCTTTATCCTTTAACTTAACTGTAGTTTCCTACACAAGTAGCCTTGTGGAATGGAAGTGGCTGATCTGCAGACAGGGAGAGGTAAAACAAGATATTACATTTATTGTTGTAATTAGGAGAACACAAGAAATAGGAGCAGAAGTAGACCATATGACCCATTGAGCCTGCTCCACCACCCAACATGACCATGGCTGATCCCAGGCTCCAACTCCACCCCCTGCCCACTCCCCACATCACTCGATTCCCTGCGAGACCAAAAATCTGTCCATCCCAGCCATAAAGATATTCAATGATGGAGCATCCACAACCCTCTGGGGTAGAGAATTCCAATGATTTACAACCCTTTGAGTGCAGTAATTTCTCCTCATCTCAGTCCTGAATGATTGACCCCTTATCCGGAAACTATGTCCCCATGTTCGACATTCCCTGACCAGTGGGAACAATCTCTCAGCTTCTACCCTATCAAGCCTTTTCCGAATCTTGTATGTCTCAATTAGATCACTTCTCATTCTTCTAAACTCCAGAGAACATGGGCCCAAATTACTCGGCCTCTCATCATAGGTCAACCCCCTCATCCCAGGAACCAATTTAGCAAATCTTTGCTGCACTGCCTTCAGAGCTAGTAGATCTTTTCTTAAATATGGAGATCAAAACTGCACACAGTATTCCAGGTGCGGTCTCACCAAAGTCCTGTACAATTTTAGTAAGACTTCTTTATTCCGGCACTCTAATCCTCTTGGGAGGTAGTGTTATATCCATTTTTATGCACATTCTTTCTCTCCAGGGACCATCTGATCCAAAATGTTTTTTTTTTCCCAATTTCTTGGATCAGGTTTACTTCATGTGAGTCTTGCAAAAAGTAATGGCCACAATTACCTCACCCCATGGACATCACATGTGTCTCACTAATGGCCCATTCAATACTGTCCCACAATGCTGACTCATCAAAGAGCCCTCCATTTTGGCACACTCCAATTTAAACTATTTGTCAGGGGGTTGGCTTACTGAGAAGCCTAGCTGTAATGATCATTCAAACACACTATGAGATTGGCAGGTGCACTGTAATCAAAACTGACAGGCATATCCAGAACATCCTCTTTTCTTTTTAAGGGCCAGCACAAGTCTCCTTGCTGTGCTGAACCTCGTTCCCCACAATGTAGTAAAATACATCTGAATGCCCTGTCATTATGACAAAGAGGCAGCTTTTGAAACTGGGCAGATTTCTCCAGAGTAATCAAAGTAAACTGTACCCATTTTTTTTTTAAAAAAAGAACTTTAATTTGAACAGAAAACTTAGAATGGATCTAAATGGGCACAGAGATTTTCATGTTTTGGCACACAGCTTCCATCTGCACAAAACTGCTCTGAGACGCGAGGGGAACTCTCAAATTTCAAGGAAATGCTGAAATGGTCATTGAAGTTTCTATGCTAGAAATATGATTAAGATTATTTCTAGCTCACTGCTCCATTTTATTTCATCATCTAGACTTCATGATTTGTTTGTTAGCAACAGTGAGTGTGACCAAATCGTACTCAGAACACACCATTTTCACCTCAACTTGCCACTAGTGATACCACAACTTGGAGACATAGTGAGTCAGAGTCCGCGTCAGCTAAAAGTACGGGGCTTCTCGTCTCCTGCCCATGTATCATTCAGCATCATGTGCATTGAGTTCCATCACATTTTAATGATGTGCTAGGTAATTTTAAAAATATCTAGTACAGACATATTTCAATCAATATGCTCTCGTGTACTTAAATTCTTGGTCAACCTATTCAACTTCAAAATACTGTGCATGCAAGGCAATGATGCAGACCAAAATACCACTAAAATCTAATCATTAATTGCAGCTAAAGATCATATTGATTTCCCTTGATAGCAAAAATTAACATCTTCATTATGTGCCAGTTATGCCACTATGTCAACATCCATTTCTGCATCACATCCTGCTTCTAATCATAAACACATTTGTGGGTCTGTTGGATGTAAGGGATGTATCATCCAGAATACAATGAGGAAAAAAAAAGAGCATCACCATTATCTAGTTAGACAAAATCAATGGGCTGAATTCTGTTCTTCCCCCACCGGTCTGCACCACCCACCACCACCCGCCCAATCACATGGCAGGGGAGGGCTATGCAACGCCAGCAACGATGTCAGCTGCCTCTGCACAGGCGCTGGTGCCATTTTTAAAGGGCTATCAGACCTGCACAGAGAGTACAAAATTCAACCCTGGAACCGCACCCCCCGCCCCCGCCACTACACCATAAAAATGTGTGACCATTCCCCCCAATCAATACACAGAAAATAAATGATAGCCCTGTTCCCTACCTCCACCTCTGTAAAGCACTTAAAGTGAATAGTTGACCTCTCTCCTCCCCCATTGCACAAAGTGCAGAGGGCACCCTTTCCCTCTCCCGCCCCCCCAAACTAAAAATGCAGAGTTGACCCTGTCGCTCTTCCCCCTCGCCGCCCGCTCTCCCCAACTACACTAAAAATCCTAAGCTCCCCCCTTCCTCATCTTGGTGGCGCCAGCTTTCCCTGGACAGAAAAGTGAAGGAGCATGAGTGCCGGCCGTTGCATGGAAGATCGCAGAGAATGGTATTTTAATGCATTCATCTCCTTTATTTCAATATTTAAAGTTGGGTCCTGTCGCCGAATGGCGGGTGGGGAGGGGTGCCGCCATGAAGCCTTGCCGCCACAGGGAAGATTAGGCCCGGCAATCCTGGCTTCGGGCTCTGTGGCGGGCCACTGCTGCTGCAATCTTCACCCCCGCACCACCAATCCATCAGGGAGCCTGACGTTGAGAGCTCAACAAAATTCAGCCCAATGATGCTCTTCTGTTGTTGATATCATTCTTATGTGCTATCACTATGAGAGACAATCTGGGATTTTTCAGTAACTTGCTGCAAACCACCAAAAATGCAATGCAATGGCCCAGAATTTCCTGGAGATTTGCATCTTTGGAATAGTGAATCAACACTGGAGGGCCCAAATAACAGCGCAAAAGTGACAGGATATGATGACGTAAGTATCAACCATTACTTATGCTATTCTGTAAATTCATGAGACTTTAGCGCTGCTCCATTTCCCTCACCGAAACAATTGAACATCTAATTAGCATAGCTCCACCCACATTAAAATTAATTGCAAGCTCAAGTTTAATGAGTTAAAGCAATGGATTTTGATGACTACAAACTTATTTCCCATACTCCCAATACCACTGCCTATGTCATTAATAAAGAGGGGGAACAGCATCAGGCTTAAATCCAATCGCTGGGGGCCTCACCAATAGTAACGTGTCTCCAAGCTGAATCACATCTGTTAATCAGGAGCTTTTGACTGCAGGATTGGAGCTAATTCCTAGTCCAGTTTTTCAAATTTTTGCTGATATGACGGGATTCTATCTTTTGAAGTAACCTTATGTGAGATGCCTTATGAAACTCCAGGTAGACAATGTCTACCAGATTTCCCTCATGCATTACCCAAGGGTTTTTCAAAAAACTCATCAAATTTGAAACAAATAACCTATCTTTCAGGAGCCATGTGATGAACTTCTAATTGCCCCTTCCCTTTTCCAGTGATCATTAAGAGCATCTCCTACGATCACTTCTAGCATCTTCCTGGACAGGCCTGTAGTCGTGGCATCTGCAGAGAGAGAAACGGAGTTAACGTTTCAACTTTGTCCACTTTTTCTTTTAAATCAATAAGAGTTGCATGAGCCAGCTTCCAGTTTAAAGGAACCATTCTCGATTCTATTGAACTACTGAAGATACAGGCAAGGCGCTCACAGATCATCTGTCCCATCTCTTTAGTCTCCTTTGGATGGATATCATCCAGACCTGGAGCCCTAGCAATTTTGAATTTTTCTAATCTATCCAAGATGACATTTCTATCTACTTTAATATTAGTAATGGTACTCAATACTGAGCACTCCTCATCTGGAAAATAAGAATCATCTAGATTTAGCAGCTCTGAGAATTAGCTTGAACCTGCCCTGTGGTACCCTTTAGTGGCCCTATATGGTCCTTAATTGCCTTTTGATTTCTGGCATAGCTGAAATAGCTCTTGCTATTACTACCACAATTACAAACCATCTTCTTTTATCCGTTTCCTACTTTACTGTTCCAAGGCTTGTGATATGCAAATTTCCGTTACTGCATTGTTCTAGGTTTTTTACAACTCCCACTGGCTGAGCAAGTTTAACCTCTTAACTACTGTTTCCACAACACATGGGTTTAATAGCTCAGGTTCTGGCACATTGATAATTCTTAAGAGGAAGTATTAGCTAGTTTGTCTGTACTTCAAGTGGATAAAGCAACAAGACCAGATGAGATGCATCCATGAATACTGAGGGATGTGAGTGTGGAAATCGCAGAGGCACTGGCCATAATTTTTCAGTCTTCCTTAGACTCGAGGGTGGTGCCAGAGGACTGGAGAATTGCAAACGTTACACCCTTGTTCAAAAAAAGATAAGCCCAGCAACTGCAAGCCAGTCAGTTTAACTTCGGTGATGGGAAAATTTCTAGAAAAAAATTATTCGGGACAAATTCAATAGTCAGATGGACAAATGTGAGTTAATTAAGGAAAGCCAGCATTGATTTAAGGGAAAGTCATGGTTAACTAACTTGTTGGAGTTTTTTTCAGGAGGTAACAGAGAGGGCTGATGAGGGCAATGCTGATGATGTGGTGTATATGGACTTTCAAAAGTTGTTTGATACAGTGCTACACATCAGACCTGTGAGCAAACTTGTAGCTCATGGAATAAAAGGGATGGTAGCAACATGGATACGAAATTGGCTGAATGACAGGAAAAAAAATAATGCTTAATGGATGTTTATCGGGCTGGAGGAAGGTTTGTAGTAGAGTTCCCCATGGATCAGTGTTGGGATCCTTGCTTTTCCTGATAATATATTAATGACCTGGGTGTACAGGGCACAATTTCAAAGTTTGTAGATGATACGAAACTTGGAAGCATTGTGAACTGTGGGAGGATAGTGTAGAACTTCAAAAGGACATAGACAAGTTGGTGGTATGGGCAGACAGGTGGCAGATGAAGTTCAATGCAGAGAAATGTGAAGTGATTCATTTTGGTGAGAAGAACATGCAAACACAATATAAAATAAAGGGTAAAATTCTAAAGGGGGTGCAGGAGCAGAGGGACCGAGGTATATATGTGCATAAGTCATTGAAGGTGGCAGGACAGGTTGAGAGAGCGGTTAATAAAGTATACAGTATCCCAGGATTCATTATAGGGGCATAGAGTACAAGAGCGAGGAAGTTATGTTGAACTTGTACAAGGTACTAGTTCGGCCTCAGCTGGAGTATTGCGTCCAGTTCTGGGCACCGCACTTTAGGAAAGACGTGAGGGCATTGGAGAGAGTACAGAAAAGATTCACGAGAATGTTTCCAGGGATGAGGAATTTCAGTTGTGAAGATAGATTGGAGACGTTAGGACTGTTTTCCTTGGAGAAGAGAAGGCTGAGAGGTGATTTGATAAGATGTATTCAAAATCATGAGGAGTCTGCACAGATAGAGAGAAACTGTTCCCACTCGTGAAAAGATTGAGAGCGAGAGGGCACAGATTTAACGTATTTGGTAAGGGAAGCAAAAGTGACATGACGGAAAAACTTTTTCATGCAGCGAGTGGTTAAGGTCTAGAATGCGCTGCCTGAGAACCTGGTGGAGGCAGGTTCAACTGAAGCATTCAAAAGGGAATTAGACAGTTACATGAAAAGGTAGAATGTGCAGGGTTACGGGGAGAAGGCGAGGAATGGAACTGAGGGAACTGCTCCTTCAGAAAGCCAGTGCAGACACAATGGGCTGAATGGCCTCCTTCTGCACTGTAATAATTCTGTGATTGTCTCGAGGGTGATAGCAGGTGATAAATTATTTTTAGCCCCTGTGAGGCATCTGGGTCTCCTCCTGCACTTTATCCTTAGTGAGTTCTGAATCAGTTTTGCTGGGTTCAGTTAGCTCTGGATTTAGAACCCGACCTTTTGATTTTTCAGTGGGTACATCCGCACCAACGTCACTTTTAGTTTTCTGGTGGCTTTCACAAGTGTTGCTTACTTCAGGGTATTTTACCTTCCCTTTTTATTTTACGTCCGGGATGAGCTTTTCCCTAATCTACCCCATGTCCTCTGTGACACTGCCATTTCTTGTATTTAAAATAGAAGATTAATTATTTATTGAGAATATGCCTTATACCGAAATTGTTGCAACTGCACCCACTCACGCATTCTCTCTCACACACACACGAGACAGATAGAGAGGAAAAGAGGTAAGTGGCTTGAAGTGAGGTAGGGTTTTGGGGTTCATGGTAAACCTGTTGAATTCTCTCTGAGGTCAAGTTCTCTTTAGTTGCAGGCCTGAGGTGTTTGTAGATTTCTCTGTTGGTTGAAAGCTCAGTTTGAAGACAGAGGATCACTTCCAATTCACTGCTGCACAGGTTGAAATATAGAATTCACAGCAGGGCACCATCCTTTCTTACTTCCTGGATATTCCCCCAGCTGTCAGTTGGACAAGCTTTGGTAATGCTTCTTCCTGGGTCTTCCTCTCTCTTCAGAGGGCTATCTTCAAAGCTAAAAATTTCTCACATCTCACCTCTGTTGGGAGACAGAGATTTTCCTCCTTGTTGTGAACGACAATGGCCCGAGATGTGGCTACTTCACACCTTCTTTGTTTCAGAATAACCAATTCAATTCATTTATGTCTCGATGGGTTCAGGGTGGGTGTAATTGACACTTCTTAGCTTTGAACGTATTCTTTTGTCCTTGCCAGACAGTTAGAATATACAAAGGCAAGGTCTTTTGACCTTTCATGGCCATTTTTGAACACATTGCCCACTTCTTTAAAACAAAGAAAAGTCAATTTTTATAATTCTTCAGGTTGCGTACTTATGGTTTCAATCGTTGCACATTATGTGAGCGTCACAGGTGGTGAAAACATTTAGGGAGGGAAGTTCAGAGCTTAAGGTCGAGGCAAAAGTCTGACTTACAGCGTTCCTCACCATTATCTCCACTGCAGGTTAATCTCTTTAAATAAGAAAGTTTTCGAGCTAGAGGTTTTTTTTGAAATTAGCTCAGGGTTTAGAGCTAA
Organism: Heterodontus francisci; assembly: GCF_036365525.1. Classification (NCBI taxonomy): domain Eukaryota; kingdom Metazoa; phylum Chordata; class Chondrichthyes; order Heterodontiformes; family Heterodontidae; genus Heterodontus; species Heterodontus francisci. The sequence continues at coordinate 41,168,713 of NC_090388.1, read as the reverse complement.
AGGACTATTAAAACATTTGCTTTGCTCACTTCCTTTCTAAACTGCCTTTATATTAAATCATCTTGTTTGGGGTTCACTCAGGTAAACATTTCTTGTGTCATCACACTGGTTGCAAAAGCTCTTCCTCCATGTAATATTGCAAAATTTCTCTCTCTGTAAATTGACCACGATCTTTCCAAAGAAAAGGAGGAGACCAAAAACTTCCAATAAGATCCCCCAAGATACACAAAACTGCAATAAAACAGAAATAATGAAAATAGCCTGCAGTTTAAAATAATAAGACAAGAGTCTAATCCTCAATTGAATTATCTATGTATAAAATCAATCATTTTCTGCGCCTGCACAAAACAAATCACTTCCACAGTTCTGACAAAGGGTGTCTTGAACCAAAACTTCAACTTGTCTTTTCAGATTGATAAATCTGTTGTGTATTGTGAGAATTTTCTGTTAAAATTCGATTTTGCCTCTCTGACTATTCGGTCACCTTCCCAATGAATGCCCAATCAATGCTAGTTTTCCAGAATGATCCTTACTTGTTAAATTTGTTTTTAAAAAAGCAGTCCACTATAAGAAAATGATCCTTCTTCCAACAGAATAGTAAAATATCTTATTTTCTTTTCCACTCCTCCTCAATGATTTTACTTACCTTGCAGCAAAATTTAAAACTCACCAAATCCCCATAAAATGTCGGGGTACCAGCAAGAATTTAGAACAAATCCACCTTAGAAAGCTATTCTGAGTTTTTTCCATTAAACATAAAGCTCGAAAACAGCTAAAAAAAAATTCATATAAATGCTGATCCAAGGAAATGTATTTCTAATATACAATTTAAAACAAAGATCTAGTTTTGTAGCAGATCCACTTTAAATGCCAAAGAATCAGGAGCAATAAAGAAATGATTAACGTCTTTGCATTCAAAATGAGACCATTTCCTGCATGTATTTAGAGTGCCAGAGGTTGCAGTCCTTGTTCCAGGATTTAAAAGGGCTTTTTCAAAAGTTCTATCTGCATCTCTCATTCACCATACTTAGGTTCGATCACCAGGGCCTGGATTTTGGAGACTGTGGCAAAGTGACTCCTCACCACTGAAAAAAAAACAAAGTTCTAGCAATTTCTGTGGCATGCATTTCCTCTTTCCCGATGTTAATTTGGTTTTGGCACCAACTATAGGAGATCTCCAACATCCAGCAACAGTGATATTGTCTAGCAGGCTAAGCAGCTAATTATATTGAAGGGTAAAGCGGGAAGGAAAGTACATTGATTATCCTTCACTTTTTAATCATTTTACAAAGAGCGAAATAAAGATTGGAACAAACATATGGGATTAAGGGTAGAAGCTGAAATGCCAAAAAAAAACTTTCTAAAATGTATTATATTGGAAACCTTTGGAATTATCATAATGGAGAAAGTTGGCATTCCACAAAAAAAATTAGTTTTTCAGGGCCAGAGAGGTTGATCAGCAATAATTATGAACTCAGTATGCCGTTAAAAACCCAGTGACACCTCATTCAACAAGGCGTAACATTTGTGGGGGGGTGGGGGGTGGGGAGAGGGGTTTAGCAGTGATATTACAGCATAAAAGGGGAATCGGGGCCCTGTTGTGCAGACTGAGCAAGTTGGACTGTAGGCCAGCTATTCAGAACTTCTATATTTTTTTTATTCATTCATGGGATGTGGGAGACGCTGGCCAGGCCAGCATTTATTGCCCATCCCTAATTGCCCTTGAGAAGGAGGTGGTGAGCTGCCTTCTTGAAACACTGCAGTCCTTTTGGGGTAGGTATACCCACAATGCTGTTAGGAAGGGAGTTCCAGGATTTTGACCCAGCGACAGTGATGGAACGGCAATATAGTTCCAAGTCAGGATGGTGTGTGACTTGGAGGGGAACTTGCAGGTGGTGGTGTTCCCATGTATTTGCTGCCCTTGTCCTTCTAGTTGGTAGAGGTAGCGGGTTTGAAAGGTGCTGTCTAAGGAGCCTTGATGCATTGCTGCAGTAGATGGTACACACTGCTGCCACTGTGCGTCGGTGGTGGAGGGAGTGAATGTTTGTAGATGGGGTGCCAATCAAGCGGGCTGCTTTGTCCTGGATGGTGTCGAGCTTCTTGAGCGTTGTTGGAGCTGCACGCATCCAGGCAAGTGGAGAGTATTCCATCACACTCCTGACTTGTGCCTTGTAAATGGTGGACAGGCTTTGGGAGTCAAGAGGTGAGTTACTCGCTTCAGGATTCCTAGCCTCTGACCTGCTCTTGTAGCCACGGTATTTATATGGCTACTCCAGTTCAGTTTCTGGTCAATGGTAGCCCCTAGGATGTTGATAGTGGGGGATTCAGTGATGGTAATGCTGTTAAATTTCAAGGGGAGATGGTTAGATTCTCTCTTGTTGGAGATGGTCATTGCCTGGCACTTGTGTGGCGCGAATGTTACTTGCCACTTATCAGCCCAAGCCTGGATGTTGTCCAGGTCTTGCTGCATTGCTACATGGACTGCTTCAGTATCTGAGGAGTCACGAATGGTGCTGAACATTGTGCAATCATCAGCGAACATCCCCACTTCTGACCTTATGATTGAAGGAAGGTCATTGATGAAGCAGCTTTAGACAGCCTAGGACACTACCCTGAGGAACTCCTGCAGTTATGTCCTGGAGCTCAGATGATTGACCTCCAACAACCACAACCATCTTCCTTTGCGCTAGGTATGACTCCAGCCAGCGGAAGGTTTTCCCCCTGATACCCATTGACCTCAGATTTGCTAGGGCCCCTTGATGCCATACTCGGTCAAATGCTGCCTTGATGTCAAGGGCAGTCACTGTCACCTCACCTCTTGAGTTCAGCTCTTTTATCCATGTTTGAGTCAAGGCTGTAATGAGGTCAGGAGCTGAGTGGCCCTGGCGGAACCCAAACTGAGCGTCACTGAGCAGGTTATTGCTAAGCAAGTGCCACTTGATGGCACTGTTGATGACACCTTCCATCACTTTACTGATGATTGAGAGTAGGCTGATGGGGCGGTAATTGGCCGGGTTGGACTTGTCCTGCTTTTTGTCTTCAGTACTATTGCCGGAATATTGTCAGGGCCCATAGCTTTTGCAGTTTCCAGTGCCTTCAGTCGTTTTTTGATATCACGCGGAGTGAATCGAATTGGCTGAGGTCTGGCATCTGTGATGCTGGGGACTTCAGGAGGAGGCAGAGATGGATCATCAACTCGGCACTTCTGGCTGAAGATTGTTGCAAATGCTTCAGCTTTATCTTTCGCACTGATGTGCTGGGCTCCCCCATCATTGAGGATGGGGATATTTGAGGAGCCACCACCTCCAGTTTGTTGTTTAATTGTCCACCACCATTCACGGCTGGATGTGGCAGGACTGCAGAGCTTAGATCTGATCCGTTGGTTATGGGATCACTTAGTTCTGTCTATCACATGCTGCTTATGCAGTTTGGCACGCAGATAGTCCTGTGTTGTCGCTTCAACAGGTTGACACCTCATTTTGAGGTGTGCCTGGTGTTGCTTCTGGCATGCCCTCCTGCACTCTTCATTTAACCAGGGTTGGTCTCCTGGCTTGATGGTAATGGTAGAGTGGGGGATATGCCGGGCAATGAGGTTACAGATTGTGGTCGAGTATAATTCTGTTGCTGCTGATGGCCCACAGCGCCTCATGGATGCCCAGTTTTGCATTGCTAGATCTGTTCAAAATCTATACCATTTAGCACGGTGATAGTGCCACACAACACGATGGATGGTATCCTCAATGTGAAGGCGGGACTTCGCCTCCACAAGGACTGTGCGGTGGTCACTCCTACCAATACTGTCATGGACAGAAGCATCTGCAGCAGGCAGATTGGTGAGGACGAGGTCAAGCATGTTTTTCCCTCGTGTTGGTTCCCCCACCACCTGCCGCAGACCCAGTCTAGCAGCTGCGTCCTTTAGGACTCGGCCAGCTCGGTCAGTCGTGGTGCTACCGAGCCACTCTTGATGATGGACATTGAAGTCCCCCACCCAGAGTACATTTTATGCCCTTGCCACCCTCAGTGCTTCCTCCAAATGGTATTCAATATGGTGTACTGAGTCATCAGCTGAGGGAGGGCAGTAGGTGGTAATCAGTAGGAGGTTACCTTGCCCATGTTTGACCTGATGCCATGAGACTTCATGGGGTCCAGTGTCAATGTTGAGGACTCCCAGGGCAACTCCCTCCCTACTGTATACCACTGTGCCACCACCTCTGCTGGTGGGACAGGATATACCCGGGGATGGTGATGGCAGTGTCTGGGACATTGTCTGTAAGGTATGATTCCGTGAGTATGATTATGTCAGGCTGTTGCTTGACTAGTCTGTGGGACAGCTCTCCCAACTTTGGCACAAGCCCCACACACACAGAGTTAAAGATTTAAAAAAATGAAAAAATGGGCTCTGCAGAATTCAACTTTTAAAAATACTTTGGCTAAGTTATTGTCAATTCTTGAAGAAAAAGGATAAGATATGGAATGTTCCAGATAGCCTTGGTCTGGCATCCGGGTACACGTAGATGGCTGTCACTGGGATCTTTCTGGAGCAGTTCTGTTCAGGAGACATCGAGGAGTAGTCTTGCAGGCTTTTTGGGAAAATTACTGCATCAATGGTTTGAGCTATCACATTGGATTCTCAGATTTTCCAAAACAGGTGGAAAAGGACGAGTTGGGTGGCTTCTCTCTTAGCAGGCTACACACCAACTGAGCATTCAAATTGTCCAAGCCAAAACAAAAAGCCAAAATTCCTGACAACTATAAATCTAGGCATGCAACTTCTCTGTAAACAACTCCAACAGCCAGCAAGGCTCCTTATGTTTATTTTAGAACTTCATTGTCTCTTCCAGTAAGTGTTTTTTTTAATCCAAAGCGTCCTTCCAGTAACTCTTGATAAAAAAACAAATCCAGGCATCTCCTCTGTCTTTCAAATGAACCAATTTTCACAAACTTGTAAGCACGAATCCGCAAAAAATATTAATAATGGAAGCACCATCATGACACAATTTGTCCCGTGATGCAGAACTCGACACACGCATAGAGAAAGCAGCTACCACCTTTGGCCGACTTGCAAAACATGCATGGGATAACACCAAGCTGACCCTTAGGACCAAGCTGATGGTTTATAAACCCTGTGTTCTCAATACCTTGCTGTATGGCTGTGAAACATGGGCGATTTACAGCTACCAGGAAAAGAAGCTGAATAATTTCCATCTTTGCCATCTGCAGCAGATTATGGGTATATCCTGGCAGGACAATATCACAAATGTGGCAGTCCTCTCAAAGGCAAAGCTCCCAAGTGTGTTGGCACTAATCAAAGAAAGGTGGCTTCGGTGGATTGGAAACTTCCCGCAGGAATGCATAGTGAGGTAGCCGGGGCTAATGACCAGTGGGGCATCCAAAGCTCTGCTTCAAAGATGCTTTCAAGCGTGACATGAAGACCCTAGATGTCGACTATTGCACCTGGGAGTCACTAGCTGGCGAAAGAGGGAAATGGCAACACATCCTGTGGACTGGTGTGCACTACCATGACGACCAGTGGCTACAGCAGCTTGGCAATAGGTGCCAACACCAAAAACAACAACTCACAGCGTCACCTGGTAGCGCCACGAGCGGTACTCGTGGCAGAACCTGCCTCTCAAGGATTGGCCTTCACAGCCATCAGCAAAGGTGCACCAAGAGAAGACACCCCACCTAAATGGATCATTTGTAGCATGTCCATCATCTTTCCTAGATGGAAGGATGCCAACACAGGTCATTCCATCAGTTAGATCTTTTCTGCTGGTTGTACAAGCAGACTGGTCAAATACAAGAATATACTGGATTTTGAAGTCTGACACAAACACCAAATATACTAACTGCCACTATCTTCATAAATTCACACTTGGATATCAGTTGAGTATATCTAGCTCAAACGTAAGACTTCACCTGTCAGGTAGAAGAGATTTTAAAAAGAAAAATCTCTAAAATGAAGGTAAACCAAAAACAGTAAATGCTGGAAATGCTCAACAGGTCAGGCAGCATCGGTGGAAACAGTTCTTATTTCAGCTTGCCAATATCTACAGCATTTTTCTTACGAAAGAAAAGAGTACTTTGTATTGACAGTGTGCATGGCATCACACTGATGGAGAGATGATCCAGTGGCAAAATGATCAAACCATCACCAATTCTTTAAAACATCTTTTCTTTTCAATTTTCTGTGATATGCCACATAAGCTAGATTTTGCAGCACCAGCGGGACTTCCGGTGCTGGTCGAGAAGGCGAAAGGAACCCCGCCTCGGACTTTCTGAGCCACTCGCTGTGATCTTGCACTGTTTCGCCACTTAATTGGCCTCCGCCAAGATCCCCATCCCTTTAAAGACAGGGACCCCATCTCTAAGAACTGTCAGCCAATCACAGGGCTGGCAGCTCAGCACTGCCGCTGGGAGCAGTGGCCACTGCCGGTACTGCAGAGGCCTTGGATCAAGGCCCAGCACTGGAGACCCGGACCTCAGGTAAGTCAGGCGGGGTCGCTGAGGCCAATCCAGAAAGCCCCGGCGAGGGACGTGGGAGGGTGGGGGTGTAGTGCAGGGGGAGGGAGCTCCAGGAAGCTGGAGTTTTTCCAGGCAGGTGTCGTCTGTGGGTCACAAATTGCCCATGGAGGAGGGAACCCCCCCCCCCCCCCCCAAACAGGGAGGGCACCTGATATTACTGGGCAACCTCCCCACGTGACAGAGGAACCGCCCCCCCCCCCCCCCCCCCCACCACTGGTTAAATCCCAGCTGCGGGGAGGGGCCCCTAAGTGGTCATTAATAGGCCATCATCGGCCTATCCCACTTGGCAACTGGGAGGTGACAGACCCTCTGCCACCACCACGCACCCCCCCCCCCCACCGCCTCCTGTCGCAATTCTATGGGATCCCCACCTCTGACCCCGCCTCAGGAGGGCCCATAAAATCCAGTGTGCACAATTTAACCAGAATAGAAAAAAAATTTTAATACTGTTCATACAATTTACCAACTTAACCTAAAATGCCATGCTTGCTGAACAAGTTGGTGTGCTAAAAAAAAATCACTAAGATTGACTATATGTATAGTAGATGATACGTGTTCTCAGTATAGGCAGATTACGCAACAGTAATTACTCCAGAAATGAATTATGCATGAATGGCACTTTGAAAGCAGGTGCATTTCCTGCACATATTGCTACATTAGAATTGCACTGAATGTCAGTTAATTGGAATGTGTGTGATGGAGACTATCATTTACAGAGGGCTCTTTCTTCGGCACCAATTGATTCCCAATGTATTTAAATCAGTACCAATGAGTTTTGCTCAATGGAAGCAAACTGATGAATAGAATAATTTCATTTCTGCCTGGCTGACTCAATTAACAGGTGCCAGTTATACTTGGTACTAAAATCCTAATAAAATGCTGGTACTTGTCCAGTAACTGATTAAAAAGCATAATTAACATATTATCAGCATCAAATTCGAGATTTAGCATGACTAATTCATGCAAATTTGTTTGTGAGATTAAAAAAAGGCAGCAGCCCTTGGCATTTGCACACCAGATTTATGCCCAGAGGAAGCTTGCTTATGAACAAAGTCACAGTACGTGCCACATGACCTCCTGCACAGTGACAATTCACCAAATTAGAATTCATAACTGATTGTAAAACTAAGTCATCCATGTCAGGGTAAAGTGACCACTAATGTTCTTAAAAGTGCTAATTCGTGCTCCTTCAATCCATATCTAATTACACAGGTAAAAAAAAAGGTGTCTTCCTCTTGGTTACAATTTATGTTTTATATGGAACTGCCTTCTCATTCTAGACTAGTATATTTTCAGAAGAGTGTCTGGTCCTCCACAATCTGGGATTATATGTACCTTTTTCATAACGTACCTTTAGCAGAAGTGTACACCAAAGGAGTAACAATTAGTCAATTTTCAGTAAACTGTTGATTGGATTTACATTGTCTCACACAATGCTACCAAACCTCTGAAATGGTAGAGATTAAACAGACTAATGTCAATTTGCAATTAAGTTGAATTATGAAATACAAAGATCTGAAAATAATAAAAGTATTCTGTAAACAATCAATAAGAAAAATCTGCAATGGATGAACTATACTTTGTAAGAACTTTTTCAAATGGAACACAGAAGTTTAGAAAAGAAAAATACTGCAGATGCTGGAAATCTGAAATAAAAACAAAGTGCTGGAAATACTAAGCAGGTCAGGCAGCATCTGTGGAGAGAGAAGCAGAGTTAACGTTTCAGGTCTGTGACTTTTCATCAGTAATGAAAGGTCACAGACCTGAAACATTAACACAGAGAAAGATAGCCATGTTTATGTACATGGTAAATTGAAACAGTTTCAATTTTAAAGGTTCAGGAACAGAAACCAGAATTGATTTATTGATTGTCCAAATCTCAAAGACTGCTTTTGCCAAGTCCATTAAAGAATGGTTCATTCAAACTGTGGCTAGTATAGGTTATTGCTTAGAGGTCAACAAACAATACATCCCGCGCAAATTTAATTAAGCACAGTAGACTAATTGTATGCTTTTATGTAGTCCAACATAATACATTATAGTCGTTTCGTAGACACCATCCAGGACAAAGCAGCCTGCTTGATTGGCATCCTATTCACTCCCTTCACCACTGACGCACAATGGCAACTTTGTGTACCATCTATAAGATGCACTGCAGCAACGCACAAAGCCTCCTTAGACAGCACCTTCCAAACCCATGACCTTTGCCAGCGACAGTGAAGGAACAGCAGATGCATGGGAACAACACCACCTTCAAGTTCCCCTCCAAGCCACACACCATCCTGACTTGGAACTACATCGCCGCTGTTCCTTCACTGTCGCTGGGTCAAAATCCTGGAACTCCCTTCCGAACAGCACTGTTGGTGTACCTACCACACATGGACTGCAGCGGTTCAAGAAGGCAGCTCACCACCACCTTCTCAAGGGCAATTAGGGATGGGCAATAAATGCTGGCCAGCCAGCGACACCCACATCCCATGAACGAATAAAAGTGTGGTGTTTGCCACTAACAGGATGCTGTCGTCAAGCCAAAAAGGCATCCTGCCTATGACACAAATGAGTAATGTGATATATGAATTTCAATGCCAATGTGATGCTAGGTATATAGGCCATACTTCCCAAAGACTGGCGGATCGTATCTAACAACACGTCCCTTCCGCGATTCGCAATGGGCTAGTAACAGGCCATACCCAACCAGCCCGTGCTTGCAAAACTCAAAACACAGTGTAAAACATTAGATGTGATTCCGCGATTGGAAACATTTGCTAAATAATCCTCAGTGTGCTAAGAATTACGCTGACAACCAATTTAAGATTGTCAGTAGGGCTCGCAGTGTGGCACATTTGCATGTACTGGAAGCTACATATATTAATACACTGTTATTTGCAGACAGAAAGAACATGTACACATATTGTGCCTATTTCAGCTAAACAAAAGAAGTGACAGCCATTTGCTAGTTCATTCCTCAGGGCAATGCCATGACCAGAGTCAAGCTGCCCGGTTTAAATTTCAAACAAAGCTTGGCAGTTAACTGGCAGTCACCATAAACTGGTGCATTCTCCACGGCAGCACCTCAACCAATCAGAGTTCACTTGCCAACCAATCAGCACACTCCTCCCATACAGTATAAAGTTGTTGTATTCTTGCGGATTGTCCGGATGAGTGCACTACAAAAAGCTTCAACAACATATCTCTACTTTCAGCAATAATACATTTTGCAAGTGTGGAATGAAGCAGAATTGAAAGAATGCCGCAGAGCATCATACAAATTTGGTTGTGGAAATACAATGACAGTTCACGTATCTATGATCCAATAAAAAAACGACATCTATTTGCAAAGAAATATTGTCTACTTCTTAATTAAATAAGACAAACAATTTAAACTTTACAATGCTATCAGCACAGAACTGAATTAAAATTGAATTTAACAATCTTTCATATCTAATGTTTCAAAATTGCACTTAATATGTAACCAAACATTCTCTGTATAACTTCTGCAATTCTTACATGCTGCTGCAGTGTCACTGGTGTCAAACCTACTGATGCTGCTATTTAAGTATAGAATTAAAATTAAGGTAATTAAAACCCACGTGTCAGTGATTTCCTGAGAGTCCTTACCTTAACCGAAAAGAAGGCATGCCATCTGGATGAATTTCAGTCAAAGCTGACTTTTAAGAGCCATCTTGAAATAATGGAAACTTCTTTTAGAACAATTAATAATGGAACATACTATCCACCCACCTAAAGCCATAAGGTCAACATTTTCACACTTCCAAAGCCCTTTAACATCAACTTCCACTTAAGTAAATTAATCCACTGATTCACTATGATGAATTAGATTGCACAGATAACCTATAGCAATAACAATGAATGGACTGCAGTGTTGTGCTTTAGAAAAGGAAGAAATGGAATTGTATTCAATATCCTACATCATTATGAACAGTCCAATTTTCAGAACATTATTACTTCTGGTAACATTTAACTTTTCTTCCATTTCAATTGCTCCCATGACTGATCTGTACATTTCCCTTCAATTTTTGAAGCTCGAGAGTGTGATCTGCAATCTAATCTGAACATGGGCACATTTGCTCAATATTACTGTTTGACAGCCTGCTAAAACATCATAAAGTACACAAGAAAACAAGGAAAATGGGAGAAAACCTGTAGTTTTAATATCTTTTCATTGCCATGAAAATTTTATCTATTTAAAGAAAAGGGGATGCATGCTCCTGATGGCTCAGGATGTAATTGCACCACCCGATGGGATAAAAATTGAATCCCACTACAACTGTTTTCAGGCACAGAATCAAAAGCACCAAATTTCATTATTATCTTTGTGCTGTACTATTCTATGATTCTATCCGCCATGTCCCAAGAGTGAAATACATCAATCCCTAAATTGGGTCAGATGATTTTTCAGACGTTCCTCGCAGCTGCCTAAAACAGGCATTAGGCCCCTTACATATGTTAATAAAGAGCCTACCATCTGTTTTAGGCCCCACTGAGAAATTAGACTACCCCAGAGGTCGACAACCTGTGGCTCCGCAGCTTCATGCAGCTCATTAAGGACTCATGTGCAATTCCCTACCTGGATCGATTGAACCCATTTTTTCTCTATCAATTTTGAGAAAATAGTTATTTAACTGTGTATTTAATTTAAAAATATCAGACATCTAAAAATCTCCTTGGCGACGGATATTTTAACAGATAACAGCTAGAACTTCTGGAATGTTCAATCGAAAAAATATTATTGGCATTAGAGTAACAGCATTGCAGCTCCTAAGATATGGTATTTTTGACTAAATTTTTTAAATGGCTCTTCTTGTTATTAATGTTGCTGACTCCTGGACTAGCCTAATTGAAAGAGGCCTTGAGCCTGCATGACTCAGGTTTAAGGGTATGGGCAAGGCCTAACAAAGTGGCTGCCACCAAAAAGGTAGGTAAGATTTTCTTGTTGAGGTTGACATTGGGACAGGAGCAACAGGAATTCTTGTCCTGGCTCCACAGCACTCCTCAGGGCCACAATCGACCTTCTAAAGGCCATCCTTCAATCGCCCTCTCCTGCCCCCAACCCAAGAAATAACCGATGGCCACTGCCAACAAGTGGCATTAGATCCATGTGCTTCAAACAGGTGAGCTGCCTCTAGAGGGGCAACAGATGCCAGGAGCTCACTTATTGAAATTTGACCCAATTTCTGGCTGGCCTTGGGCCTTCTCTTGGTTAACCACTAATTATAGACTCAGAAACAAGCCTAACCAATTTCCTCCCAAATCTGTAATTAAGCTACACAGATCAAGAGGTTGTCTTCAATTCTTGGTTTGGATGTTGGTCAGGTACCAGGTTGGTTTGGTTTCTCAGGGAAGGGGGCGAATCCTGCTCCTAACCATTATCCAGTGACCCCCTAATCGTAAGTCCACATATAGGCATTGTCAGGTCAGCATTGTGCTTGACTATGATACCTTCACTGGATCAAACTGTTCACTGGCATCAGTGTCTCAGAGTATACATGAAGAACAGTTACAAGGGGTGAGGTGTCCCTCATTGCTTATGTTTCTGTCTTTAATAAAAGCATAGAAATATTAGCCCAGACTGGTTTTATTTTACTATAATTTCCACCCAAACCCAGTCCATCACCTTTAGTAGAATAAAGTTCTTTCTACAATCCTTCTTAATCTTGATACCATTTACTGAATATTCCCAGCCATCAAACCACCCCAAACTTCCTCTGAAACTCCAGCTGCCTGAGTCCAAAATCTCCTGTGCACCAAAAATACAAACCCTGTTTTTTTCCAGTCCAGCCTTATTCCCTGGGCTCCATTTTCTCTCACTTACATGTGTTCCAGTACAGAGAAGCTTACAGCACCGAAGGAGGGCATTCAAATCATCGTGTCTGTGCCAGTCCTTCTAAAGAGATGCAAACGTAATCTCACTGCCCTGCTCTCTCCCCATATTTGCATGTTTTCCACTTCTTGGATAGCATCTCCTTGCCTGATGCTGGTAGCTACCTCAAACCTGGTAGATGTTTCTTGCTATAAGCTGCATATCCTGAGATAAAAGCTGAAGATGTAGGTAAAGGAACATATGAAAGCTATACAGACAAATTTGGAGAGATAAAGAGAAAGAAGACACCAAGAAGTAAGGCAATTAACAAATGGAAAATAAGAATTACCAATAGACAGATAAGACATCACAAGGAGCAAAATGTCTGACAGCCAAAAAAGATAAAAAAGAGATTTATATACAAACAGAAATATAGACACCGAAAAAGGAAAGGAGAGCACCAATTGCAGGAAGAGAGAAACAATGGCACAAAAACAAGCTTTATTATATAGTGCATTACTAAAACAGCATATCCTCCAACTCACCATGAGCAGCATCATAGAATCATAGAATAGTACAGAAGGAGGCCATTCACCCATTGAGTCTACACTGGTACTTTCAAAGATCAATCCAGTCAGGCCATAGGAGATCTACTAGTTTTTGAAACATTATGGGTGCGGGGGCCATGATTCACAAGCTGCCTACATCTGTTGAAAACAAAGTTGGCAGTGCATAGACTTCCTGAACCCACCTCATTTCCCTGAGAGTAGCATGGCTACGAATGACTCCCACACTTCCCTGGACTCCAATGCATCGTCGGTGCACTCTGCGCATCACAGAGGGTCAGTTAGCGTTGTGAAACAGCCACATGGTCCAGGCAGCCTTCCCTTTTTTAATAATGCAGTCCCGATAAAAGGAAAGTTGCAGTGATGCAGGCTGCTAAATAATCATATTTGGCAATGAGGGAGGAGGATGGCACACTACATAAACAAAAAGGCGCCCCGATTTAGTGACACTGCCCTGGACGCAATATGCAAAGAGGTGGAGGTCAGGAAGGATGATTAGTTCTGTTTTATATTATTGACATGTTGCTAGACAAAGTTGTTGGGTGAAGATTTTTGCCATTGACCTTTACTGAATGAGGTTGGCCAAAGGGATTTTGTGATGGGGAATTTGAAATTGATGTACTGTTAGGAAATAGTGGATCCATGTTGGAGGTGGGGAATCTCATTTCAATTAAAGCGAAGCCTCGCAATGCAGTCAGTCCCTCTTGCTCTATTCAATTGCACATCATGGATCTGGTCGCCTTCCTTCCTCCTCTTGAGGTGCCTCTGGATCCCAGGAGGTAGTGGCTGGACTCTCACATTTGCCACCACAAACATGGACTCCCTCTTGAGAGTGTACTGCAGAGATTCCCCCCAAGCAATCTAAGCAGCGAAATTTTCGCTTTAGAAGACCGACGACTTGCTCCATGGTGCTGCAGGAATTCACCAAAGGCCCTCTAACCTCACATGGTGGGATGGCAGAAAGGATTCATAAGCCACGTGTGGAGGAGGTAACCCTTGTCGCTGAGCAATCATCCTGTGGTGTATCTTAGAGGCCCAAGATGGTGGGTATTGCTGACAGTCACAGGAGAAAAGCATTGTGGATGCTGCCAAAATACTGGGCATTCAGAGATGAACTTCTTGGTGTGGTCACATGCCAACTGCACACTGGCAGAGTGGTAGCCCTTGCGGTTGCAGTTTCGTTCCCTGTTGACGTGGAGGGCCCTTAGAGCCACGTGCATGTAGTCAATGGTGTCCTGCACTATTGGAAAGCCTACTATCCTGGGGAACCCACATACCCTTTCATTCTGGTCTTGCCTCCTCAGCGTAAAGAGGATGAAGTCCCCTCACCTTTTGTACAGTGTCTCTGAAACTTCCCTGATGCTTCTGTGCACAGTAAGCTGTGACATATTGCTGATGTCGCTAGCTCCTACCAGGAAGGATCCCGTTGTGTAGAATGCAAGGGTGAGGGTGACCTTCACAGCCACTGGGACAGCCATCATAGCCCTGGTTTGAGGCTCCAGATTGTTGTGAAGAAGATGGCACAACTCCATCGCTACCTCCTTTGTGAAGCACAGACGCCTCAGGCACTGCTCCTGGCTCACCGCAACATAGGGCTGGTGCTCCCAGAAGATTCTTTTTGGGTAGGACCATCGATGCAGAGCCCTCCTTTTCCTGTCTCCTTGCAGAGCTTCCCCTCTCTGCCACCTCTTCTGCACGTCTTGCTCACATCACAGAGCAAGTGGCACTGAGACTACTGCCCCATACAAGGCAATGTTATTTTCTGCCTTCCTGCGTCAGCAAAAACCTCCAAATTGCTTGAGCAACTCACCACAATGCTTCCACAAACTTTGCCTGGGCATAAGCAAGTTAAAAGTGCCTCAGCTGCAATTTCTGGAGTGGCCCTTTAAATAGCCCCAGAACATGGCCCATGTTGCTTTGCAGTGCTTGTTGTTTCAGGCGCGGATAAGGAAGATGCTGCCTGCACATTTGTTGACCAATTTTGGTATCCTGGCTTTGCATCAGCCCGTTGATGTCAGTGGCATCATGATTGTGCACATTCAGCATCTCCAGGTGCATGCAGGGGTCACACCTGCATACGCCAATCCAGTGCAGTTACGCTGTGCAGAAAGCAGTCAGCAGAACCACATGCTGCAAAATATCAAGTGGCTCTATGCAAATGAATATTGTGCCCTATTTTTATACATTCAATGTCCCATGAAAAAGATCACAGTTAATGATAGCCTTTTGTTTGTAATAATTCCACATCAACCACTATTTTTGTAAAATCCTAAGCCAGTTCAATGAGAAAAAAATAGTAAAATCTATTTTAAGTAGAATACCACAACTTCCAGAAAAAGCTGAGTTTTTTCTTTTTCTTCCACTCATATGAGAATGCATAACTCATGCAAGTTTGTTATGGTTTAATGCATTCCTAACATCAATCATGACTCTCTTTCTCACCCCTAGAACAGAAGTCATATGTGACACTGTAGACTGAATTCATTCTGACTGACAATAACCAACGCTCTGGGAATACAGAACAGCTAGAGATAATTTTTTTGTCGGTCAGCTGATAAGAATTCTCAGTCAATTTAAGGTGATAAAAGCAATCAGTGGAAAAGAAGAACATTAAGTTTAAAGTAGAATGAAGGATATTCTCAACCTTCAATTATCCAGCAAAGCTTATGAACTAGTATATTTTCTTTCAAACTACGGTCATTTTCTTCCAAATGTAATTCTTCCATGAAGCTTTCAGCAGTTACATCCAAGTTACACAGAGCAAAACAGCACTGGACCCCACTTGTTGCCAACTCTTCCATGGGAACATGCAATTTATTTTTTTTTGAAGTTGCAAACCCTCTCAATACAGCCCCATTCATCTTTGATTCCATACCAACCATTTTTCAAGCTCCACTTCATCACCTTAACCCAACACTTTTAAGCACACCCGCACCTCTATATACAAGGCCATAAAAATAATTAAGTCATTGCATCTCGATTCATTTTTGGTACACCTCTGCAGAAAGCCACTTTTACCTCCATACTTCCTCTACTCAATCAAATGCTTCTGCTGCTATCTCAAGCAGCTTACAACCACTTCTGCCCTAATCCCATCCACTACATTTAAGTTTGAGACTTATCCACAAGAACCCCTAGATTTTTTTGATCTAAACAATCTAACATGTTCCAGTTAATACTCCCTCTTTTAGTTCCTTGCTCCCATAGTAATGGTTTGACACATTACATAGAATTATGGCTGCGTTTGTTGACAATGCCACCACTCGTAAAAGGGTTAGCAGAGGGCAGAGGAACCGATTTGCGCATGTGCGCAGATTGGTGCAGTCGGATGACGTAAGCTGCCGGCTGCGTTGTCAGTAGTCACTTCGTAGAATTATATATCAAAAGAGGCCATTCAGCCCAACCAGTCCATGTTGTTATTTATCCTCCACATGAGCATTCCCAGCCTTGCCTTCTATTTCAGCATCACTTGCAAATTTTTTGCTGTGATTTCTGAACCAAAGTAATTAATATGTGTTTAAAATGACAAGAGAGTTACCCTAATGACTCATCAAATTATTGAGTAGCTATGCTATACAGACCAGTAAGGTCTTAGTATCAATTATTAGCTTGTGCTGAATTATCTGATCTCAGTCTAGGCAATGACAAGGCTCTACAATTTGCTTCAGCACTCCTAGTTTGGGAAGAGGAGGGGGAAAAAGAAGTTGGCTTGGGCTCCCACTCCTGAATATTATCTGATGACTTCTGCTGGAAGTGTGCCTGTATGGCTGTCAGGTAAGTACAGAATTAAGCTCAACTGCAAGACTCCCATGAATAAATGGTCTACCAACACTTACTGTCACGGTTCACGAGGTCTGGTGGGTCACTTCTCTGGGGTATCAGAAAGTGCTGTAGAACTATAATCCAGAAAAAGTTAATTCCTTCAGGAGAGGGAAGAGAAAATTTGTAAACGAAACTAGTAAATGGCCTATAAGTACATGAAAAGTTTCCTTTTATGGCTAGCAAAGGAAGTGATTTTTTTTAATATAATGTACTTTTCCACCTAATCTATGACTTTAGTATTAATTAAAAAGCTTTCTGAAAATCCAAGTCCACATTGTCACTTGCAATGTCTCAGCTAAACGTGAACTTACTTATTCTGAAATTTGTCTTTTCCAAGTATTTACCCACAGTATCCTTCAAAATGGTTTCAAAAACTTCATCAGATGTTGAACTTACTGTTCTCTAGTTGCCTAGTATGTTTGCTGCTAACCCCAAAGTAGGACAGGAATCACTCTAAATTTATGTTGAATATTAGTGTTACGTGAGTGCTTCTATTTTTCTTTGTACAATATGTTTTAAGAAATTACAGTTGGATTGTGGGCGCTGATTCATCTGGAATCTTGAAGAGGCTGAACTTTGTGGTTGTTTTTAAAAGAAGTTACCATAAGGTTTGGACTGAATGTAAACAAGTTTTACTGGAAAGCACCTGTTTGCAAAGAACCCAACAGGGGGTTATGACCCTGAAAGAGCTATTTACAAAGAAATGACAAGTCAAGATTTATGGTCGTCACACAATTTGCCTCTGAAAAGTTTTTAGTTTCATTTTGTACTGTGAAAAAGCCAGCTGGTGTTTGGTCAGAGGCAGTTGGGGTTTGTTTATTGACCTGCCAGGAGAACAGAAGATCCAGCCAGCCCGTCTTTCTCTCGAAAAGTAAATCCTGTATCAAGTTGTACTGCTGCCTCCTGTATTTGAAGAAATCCTGCATGTTTGCAGAAACCTTGCACCTTTGAAGGAACTTTGCATCAAATCTGTGAGAATTGAAACCATTGTTGCTGCACCTCTGATATAAAACCAATGTGAAGCCTTCTGTAGCTACATCTCTTGAAAGCCTACACAGATTGATCTTCAACATCACCTGGAAGGGACTGTTCTGGGAAGATCCTAGTGGCAGCTGCCTATTCGCCTTTGCAACACCTCACCAAAACAAAGGACATCTTCCATACCTACTTTTCAGTACAAGTTTTTTTTAATTCCTTCTATTTCTTTGTAACAGCTGTAAACAAAAATCCCTTTTTTTCCGGTTAACCGGTTAGGTACATGTGTGTTCAGGCGTGAGGGCTAGGATAAATAAGAGACTCTAATATTTCAATTCATCTGTATGTTTACTTCCTTATTGGTTAAAGCTTAGTTTGTAATAAAGGGATAATTTAGTTGTTTATTAAAAGAAACCTGGTTGATGTGCTTTATTCTGGGGGGAAAATAGAGTATCTGATTGACGGTTTCGGTTAGTGGGAAAATTTAAATATATGTTGTAACCTGTGGAGAAGTGGGACTGAATTAACAATGCACTCCTCCCACCTCAGTCGTAACATTAGGAATATAGTTGATTTTAATGCAAATAGACTTGAATGGGTGGAGGCAAAGAATACAGAAAATTATAAAATAAATTTCAAACGGAAGGGACTTGAGTAGTTTTAGTGTGCTTTATCCTGCAATTGTTACTGAATTTGTTTGCTCATCTACAGACTCAACTAGGTTTTAAAAACCACTGCATCCAAATATATCACTTAATACTAAGGTTGTCACTTACTGAAAAAAAAACTTGACAACTTGTATAAAGACAGTTAAGTAGACAGGTCATTTGCTACAGGTTTGGTAATTACTAAAACTGTGCATTACTAAGGATTTCCATAGCCTGGTTCAGTGCTAAGGTCGCCATGGAATTATTTTTCACTACTGCAAATATTTTGAAACAAAATTGTACAAAGTATTAATGAAAGCAATGTTTCAAATTTTATCCAATTTACATGTCAGCTTGGTTCAGTTGGCAACACACTCACTTCTAAATCAGAACGTTGTTGCTTCAAGCCCCACTCAGAGACTTGAGCACAATATCTACTCTGACACCAGAGTAGCAGGAATGTGGAACTCGCTACTGCATGGAACAGTGAAGCCAAATAGCAGGGATGCATTTAAGAGGAATCTATATAAACAAATGAAAGAGAAAGGAATAGCAGGTGATAAGAATTAAATGAAGAGAGGTGGAGTGAGGCTCGTGTGGAGCAGAAACACTGACATGGACCACTTAGACCAAATGACCTCTTTCTATGCTACACATTCTATGTGATCTTATGTAATGACAATTCACTGCAGTAGTGAGGGAGTGCCACATTGTCGGAGGTACTATCTTTTGGAGTGGGACATTAAACCAAAGCCCCAGGTACCTGTTCAGGTGGATGTGTAAATCCTACTTTGATACATTTTTGAAGAGCAGAAAATTCTCTGGTTGCTTTGGCCACCAATTCTTCCGTTAACCAACATCACTAAACAAAAAAAGATCACCTCAACTCATTGGTTCCTGCAGTACTAAAAATCCTCTCTGTATTTATGTACATAACAACACAGCAAGAAGTAATTCAGTGGTACACTCTAATCTTGGAGAGTAGTGCGAAGCGGTGGAAGGATTCACAGGCTGACAGGCCATGACGTAAACACTCCTTCCATCGCCATAACTATCTTTATACCATCCCATAGGGTGGTTAGTCCTATATGGTGAAAGGATTTTATGTGCCATC
Organism: Heterodontus francisci; assembly: GCF_036365525.1. Lineage (NCBI taxonomy): Eukaryota > Metazoa > Chordata > Chondrichthyes > Heterodontiformes > Heterodontidae > Heterodontus > Heterodontus francisci. The sequence continues at coordinate 41,149,243 of NC_090388.1, read as the reverse complement.
ACAACCCATATGATGACGGAGTCACCCACACCCAACTGATAAAAATATCCCACTGGATCTCAACCCAGAGTTTGATGCCGAGCTCCAGTCTCCACTTGCAAGCACTATCCAAAGTGAGTTTCCAATCCTACATCTTCCGACTCAGAGGCAGGAATGCTATCAATGGCTCACTCCCATTAAGTTGTCGTGAGGCATTTTGGGCATCCTGAGTATATGATTATGGGCTACAAATGCAAGTTTTTAACAAATTAGGATTCAGAGCAGCTGAACCTCATGTATTCTGTATCTGCAATTATCACATGGTTTGAATGTTGGAGTATTACTATGAAAATTCAGAACCAAAAGATTTAGTTTATTTTGAAAACTTTACTTGAATTTAATATTATTTCCTGTATACAAAGCATCCTCCCTGCAGGGATTGTGGCTGGAACACCCTCGTCCACCGAACAGATATTTGAGACCATAAAAGTGCAGCTATTTCCATTTAATAAGATCTAAATACCAGAAAGGTTACACCAGAGTCACTAGAACATTGTCTCTGCACTGCAAATGAGACCACTTCTGAAAAATTGATTTTCCACTGTTTTGGCTAGACTGTAATAGGAAATTGTGACTTGCAATTCTCTCAAGAAATGCTATCAATTGGCATTTTAAAAATGTGTTCTGCAACCCATACTAATATCTATTCTTATGCACTAGTTATCAACAATCTTATGGAAAAACTAAGGAATACATTTTTTAAAACTCCTTTATTTAAAGGTGATCATTATGGATTCCTACATTTGCAAATTTAATGTTAACTTTATATTGATATGACAGATCATTAAAAAATATTAACTGCAGTGCCACTTATTCAAATTAGTTGAACTACTATGGTATTTCCCAAGTGCAGTAATCAAATTGAGCAAAGTTGGGCAAGAGCGGGGAATTATAGGACCTCAGCGAGGGAAGGAGGTACACAGGGAGATGGAAAGTGGGGAAGTAGTGAAAGAATGGAGAATCTTAGGAGGAGGGTTTGGGGGGGGGGGGGGGGGAAGAGGAGAGGAAGGCAGGGGCGAAGAGAAAAGGAGGGAGGGGGAACAGGAGTGGAGGGTGGGGGAAGCGAGGAGAGGGGAAGAAGAAAAGTTGGAGATGTATGGAGCAGGAGAATTTAGGACAGAGGAGTGGTTAGGAGGATAGGGATGGGAAGAGACTAGGGATGAGAAGAACAGGAGGGTGGATGAGGAGGAGGTCAAAAGAAGGAAGGGAAATTTGGAGCTGATGGAGAAAGGGGGAAAAAGGAGGAAGGAGGGGAGGGATGTGGGCATGGGAACAAGAGTTCACACTACCTATGTACTTGATGTCCTGGGTTGTATGTGGGACCGGAGTACAATGAATTAAATCGGCTTTCTGCTGAGCATGGATGCATTGTGCCATCAGGCCAATGCAAGGGTATTTTCTCAGATTAAAGGGCATGGTGGAATGTGTGAAATTCACTCATCCATGACTGTAATGGCTTGTATTACGTTAATTTGATCACTTGTTTTTACAGTAATAAAACAATGGGAAGAGTTTGTGAGGGCAATGAGTATTTGTCTCTTGTGGCAAACCCATAATTGCCAAATGCAGAGAAGAACAGCACAGCCACCGAAAGAGGAGCAATACCAGGAAAGGGCAAAAGTAACAAAGGAAGGTCTTGGACAGGATTATAGTTCAAAGAGGGGATAAGCAATGGCACTGGAAACGTACTAATGTCCACTTTAACATCAGGCCAATAGGGAGAAGACATTGGTAATTGTCTTCAAAAACCAGGAGGTTTCAGTACTGAAAATTGTGGGGTGTGTGCTGGAACACAAAAAGATTAATTTAGATATATTTAAACCCTGAATTTCAAGTTCTGACTAATAACTAAAATACAGAGCCACTGGTAGCAAAGGTTTAAAATTGCCTAAAAGCTCACAAACAGTTTAAATATCATAGAGTTATTAAATATTTACAGCACAGAAGGCAGACATTCAGCCCATCCTGTCTGTGCCGGTTCTCTGCAAGAGCAACTCAGCTAGTCCCACTCCCCAGTTCTTTCCCTGTAGCCCTGCAAATTTTTTGCCTTCAGGGGCTTATCTAATTCTGTTTTGAAAGTCATAATTGAATCTGTCTCTCCCACACTCTCAGGCAGTGCCTTCCAGATTCTAACCAATCGCTGTGTAAAAAAGTTTTTCTTCATGTCATTGATTCTTTTGCCAATTGCCTTGAATCCGTGTCTTCAGATTTTCGAGCCTTCCGCCAATGGGAATAGTTACTCTCTATCTACTCTATCTAGACAACTCATGATTTTGAACACCTCTATCAAATCTCCTCTCAATTTTCTCTTCTCTAAGGAAAACAAGCCCAGTTTCTCCAATCTATCCACATAACTGAAGTCCCTCACCCCGGAACCATTCTCAAAAATCTTTTATGCGTCCTCTCTAAAGCCTTCACATCCTTCCCTTTACATTGTCTCTCTTCATTCTTTCTACCAAAATGTATCACTTCTCTGCATTAAATTGCATCTGCCAAATGTCCACCCATTTCAACAGCCTATGTTCTCTTGAAGTCCATCACTATCCTCCTGACAGTTCACAATACTTCCAAGTTTTCTATCACCTGCAAAATTTGAATTTTGCCCTGTACACCCAAGTCTAAGTCATTAATGTATATCAAGAAAAGTAATAGTCCTAGTACTGACCCAAGGAACCCCACTGTATACCTTCCAGTCCGAAAAACAACTGTTCACTACTGTGTTTCCTATCACAGCCAACTTCATATCCATGCTGCTGCTGCCTCTTTTATTCCATGGACTTCAACTTTGCTGGCAATCTGTTATGTGGCACTTTATCAAACACCTTTTCGAAGTCCATGTACACCACATCAACCATATTACCTTCATCAATCATCTCTGTTACCTCATTAAAAAACTCAAATCAAGTTAGTTAAACATGATTTGCCTTTAAAACATCCACGCTGGCTTTCCTTAATTAATCCACACTTTGTTAATTTTGTCCTGGATTATCATTTCTAAAAACCTTCTCACCACCGAGGTTAAACTAACTGACCTATTGTGTCTGGGTTTATCCTCATCCCTTATTTGAACAACAGTGTACCATTTGCAATTCTCCAGTCCTCTGGCACCATCCCCATATCCAAGGAAAACTGGAGGATTATAGCCAGCGCCTCCACAATTTCCACCCTTACTCCCCTCCATCCTTCTGATGCATCTCATCCGGTCCTGATAACTTATCAACTTTAAGTACAGCCAGCCTTTCTAATATCTCTATTAACTTTAGCTCATCTTGTATCTCAACTACCTCCTCTATCACTATGTCTTTGGCAGCATCTTCTTCCTTGGTAAAGACAGGTGCAAAGTACTCATTCAGTACCTCAGCCATGCCCTCTGCTTCCATGCGTAAATTCTCTTTTTGATTCCTAATGGACCCCACCCCTCCTCTTACTACCCTTTTACTATTCATATGCCGAAAGAAGATTTTTGGGTTCCCTTTTATGTTATCTGCCAGTCTCTTCTCATACTCTCTCTCTCTCTGTCTCTTTCATTTCCTTTCTCACTTCCCCTCTGAACTTTCTATATTCAACCCGGTTCTCATTTGCATTTTCAATCTGGCATCTGTCATACGCATTTTTCTGCTTCTAGAAAAGTTGCTTTTCCAGACAGCTGGCACAGACAGGTCAGGCTGAATGGCTTCTTTCTGTACTGTAACCATTCTACGATCTTTCTATTTCTTTCGCCATCCAGGGAGCTCTGGCTTTAGTTGCCCTACCTTTCCCCCTTGTGGGAATATACCTTGACTGTACCCAAACCACCTTCTCTTTAAATGCATCCCATTATTCCGTTACAGTTTTGCCTGCCAATCTTTGATTCCAATTTACCTGAGATGGATCTGGTCTCACCCCAATGAAATTGGCTCTCTAATTATTTTATTCTAAATCGCTCCTTGACTTTTTCCATAGCTAACCTAAACCTTATACTGTCATTGTTCCCTAACTGTGGCCTGATCCACTTGTTCCATCTCATTCTCCAGAACCAGAAACAGCAATGCCTCCTTCCTTGTAGGGCCGGAAACATGCTGATCAAGAAAATTCTCCTGAACACACTTCAGAAACATTTTCCTCCTCTCGGCCCGATACACTATTACTGTCTCAGTCTACATTAGGATAATCAAAGTCCCCCATTATCATTATAGCTTTTGTACCTCTCTGTGATATCATGTTATGTGACTTAACATTGAAATGAGCAATGACAATCCTATTTGATGGGATAGCAGGTGCTGCATCCAAAAGTTGAGTCTTTTAAAATTGAACTTCCTGTTGACTGAGCCTGACATTGGAGTTTTCATGGTATTGTGAAATTGAAAATCGTTATCTAATCATTGGTTTTAATACATATCAGTTGGTATACTATACAAGAATAAATATATACTGATACACGGTGACTATGCAACCAGTAATTCAGTGAAAGTAATTAACTGAAGCATTCTGTCAGTAACTATGTTAATAGTCATCTCTTATGCCAATTCAACTCTCCCAAAAGCATACCATAAAAAACAAATATCACACACATATGTACGTAATAGGCGTATTAACCTCTTTTCCCTCAAGTATTATTTGTACTATACTGCAAATGAATACAATTATGGATTGTTCTCGCGCAAATAAAACTACTAATCATTACATACCAGGGTAGCTGGTAATCCATCCTCATACTGCAGCATAACACCATGTATTTCCCCCACCATTAACAACCTGCAGGGGTAGAGGCGGGGGTAGTGAATCACCACTGACTGGAAACTTAACTGGACTATTCACAAATACTGTCGCTCTCAGAGCAGGTCAGAGGCTGGGTATTCTGCAGCAAGTGACTCATATCTTGACTCCTCAAAGCCTTTCCACAGCCTACAAGGCACATGGCAGTAGTGCGGCGGAATACTGTCCATTTGCTTGAATGAGTGCAGCTGTAACAACACTCAAAGCTGTTGATGTACTGCACAACCTTGCCAAGAGTTCTTCAACACCACTTGCCAAACCTGCAAACTCTAACCAACCAGAAGGGCAAAGGCAACAGGTGCATGGGACCACCATCACCTCCAAGTCTCTCACCATTTTGACTTGAAATATATCTCTGTTCCTTCCTCATCACTGTCAAAATTCTGGAGCTCTCTAGCTAACAGCACTGTGGGAGTACCTTCACCATACAGACTACAGCAGTTCAAGAAAGAGACTCACCACCTTTTCAAGGGCAATTAGGGATGAACAATAAATGCCTGATTTGCCAGTGATGTTCACATCCCTGAATGAATAAAACATGCATACTTTTAGGCTATGAATACTATTTACTGTAAACTCCTAACAACTGTTAATACTAAAGTTCCCGCCACATGATAACATCTACCTGGGTCTTAGAATGTCCCTTTCATTAGCCTTACTTACACTTCTATTTGAATTAGCAGGAAAACTACTGCAACAAGAACATGTCTTTAGCAGAAAACCATCCCAAGGCAAAGAAGAATGCTTTGCCCAACCTAAGCAACAAATTTAATTTATTATGGGCCATTAGTGATTATATCCAAAGTATGAAACTTTCATTGTAAATGCCATCAAGCATAAGTTATCTGGAGTGAAAAAAGAAAATGCTGGAATTTCTCAGCAGGTTTGGCAACATTTGTGGAGAGAGAAACAGAGTTAATGTTTCAGGTCGATGACTTTTAATAGGAATGTTTATAACAGTTACCTGGAGTGCACTGGTCATTAGCATCTACTATCTGTCACATTCATGCAAGGAGGAATTATGAACTTTTTAAATTTTTTTTATTTAGAGACACAGCACTCAAACAGACCCTTCAGTCCACCGAATCTGTGCCGACAGAGAACCACCCATTTATACTAATCCTACAGTAATCCCATATTCCCTACCACCTACCTACACTAGGGGCAATTTACAATGGCCAATTTACCTATCACCTGCAAGTCTTTGGCGGTCGGAGGAAACCGGAGCACCCGGCGAAAACCCACGCAGTCACAGGGAGAACTTGCAAACTCGATACAGGCAGTACCCAGAATCAAACCCAGGTCCCTGGAGCTGTGAGACTGCGGTGCTAACCACTGTGCCGTCCACAATATATAATGAACGTACAAAGCAAACCCAAAATGGGCACTTTTCCTAAAAAAAAGGATGGAGTTGAGGTCAGGTGACCTTATCCTGTACTGCCAATGCACATAGAAACTACAAGAACCTTGAGTCAATCTTCATGTCTGGACCAGCCTTGGAGAAGGCATTAAAATGTAAATAGCCCATTCTGAGTTAATGGCTACCTCGCCAACAAATTGGGTTAACAATGGCATATCAGACATGGTGTTCCAAATTCAAACTCAAATGAATGGGTGAAATGGAATGAAGATAGGTGCCACCCAGACCCCACTGTCTAACAATGGCCCCACCATTAGGCACCCATTATGAAGACAATGATAAAGAGAAACCATGGTCACATGACAGAAACCAGTATATGCTGGGCAAAGACAGAGCCAGAGAGAGAGAGAGATTTCAGCTACTCCAGTGGAAGAAGAACCCTGCCTAAGAACACCATTTTGAAACTACAAGTAGGCAGTGCCTGGGACTGGCCTTGAACTCCATTCCTGAGAAACTGTACCAGGGTTTTTGACAATGAACTGTGACTGAAATACAACAAAACAATGTCTGCAACAACACATTCGCCCTCTTGAAAATTTCCCAGTTTTGTCTTCAGTGAACCAAGAAAAAGGAAAAACATGCCTTCATCATTTTTTAAATCTTCAACCTCCCCACCCTGGGAAGAACACAAGGTTTAAAGTGAACTCTTTGAAAAAAAATCAGACCTAAATGCATGTTATCTTTTAATCTCTATCTTTTCTTGTATGTGTGTGGGTGAAGTTGCAAATATTTTCCAGTATTGCATAACAAACATTTATCTTTCTTTAAACCTATAAGAAAACCCGTCATGTGTCTGTTTGTTGACCATTAAAACGCACAGGGGTTAAAACACATTTCTAAGAAAAATGCGGTCTTCGGTCTGATGAGGTGAAAAAGGGAAACCATCCCTATCATTTGCCACCGGTCCGTAACAGATCCAAGACACCCAGCACTGAAAAGATTCAAACAGAATAAAACAACCTATGAACTTCACAATGAAATCACCAAGTATTCTTTATTTAACTTAGCTTTGTTGGCCATTATAAATTAGTGTTGTTTCAGACAGTCTCTCATGTACATTGGATAACGTAGGATATTGTGAGCCGCGTCAAAAAGAAAAAGGAAGCATTTGTAAGGGCTGAAAGGCTAGGAACAGACGAATCCCTTGAGGAATAAAAAGACAGTAGGAAGGAACTTAAACAAGGAGTCAGGAGGGCTAAAAGGGGTCATGAAAAGTCATTGGCAAACAGGATTAAGGAAAATCTCAAGGCTTTTTATACATATATAAAGAGCAAGAGGGTAACTGGGGAAAGGGTTGGCCCACTCAAGGACAGAGAAGGGAATCTATGTGTGGAGCCAGAGGAAATGGGGGAGGTACTAAATGAATACTTTGCATCAGTATTTACCAAGGAGAAGGACTTGGTGGATGATGAGCCTAGGGAAGGGAGTGTAGTCTCAGTGATCTCATTATCAAAAAGGAGGTGGTGTTGGGTGTCTTGCAAAGCATTAAGGTAGATAAGTCCCCAGGGCCTGATGGGATCTACCCCAGAAAACTGAGGGAGGCAAGGGAAGAAATTGCTGGGGCCTTGACAGAAATCTTTGTATCCTCATTGGCTACAGGTGAGGTCCCAGAGGCCTGGAGAATAGCCAATGTTGTTCCTTTGTTTAAGACGGGTAGCAAGGATAATCCAGGAAATTATAGGCCGGTGAGCCTTACGTCAGTGGTAGGGAAATTATTAGAGAGGATTCTTCGGGACAGGATTTACTCCCATTTGGAAACAAACAAACTTATTAGCGAGAGGCAGCATGGTTTTGTGAAGGGGAGGTCGTGTCTCACAAATTTGATTGAGTTTTTTGAGGAAGTGACGAAGATGATCGATGAAGGAAGGAGGTTATCTATATGGACTTCAGTAAAGCATTTGACAAGGTCCCTCATGGCAGACTGGTACAAAAGGTGAAGTCACATGGGATCAGAGGTGAGCTGCCAAGATGGATACAGAACTGGCTCAGTCATAGAAGACAGAGGGTAGCAGTGGAAGGGTGCTTTTCTGAATGGAGGGATGTGTCTAGTAGTGTTCCGCAGGGATCAGTGCTGGGACCTTTGCTGTTTGTAGTATATATAAATGATTTGGAGGAAAATGTAGCTGGTCTGATTAGTAAGTTTGTGGACGACACAAAGGTTGGTAGAGTTACGGATAGTGTTGAGGATTGTCAGAGGATACAGCAGGATATAGATCGGTTGGAGACTTGAGCGGAGAAATGGCAAATGGAGTTTAATCCGGACAAATGTGAGGTAATGCATTTTGGAAGGTCTAATGCAGGTGGGAAGTATACAGTAAATGGCAGAACCCTTAGGAGTATTGACAGGCAGAGAGATTTGGGCGTACAGGTCCACAGGTCACTGAAAGTGGCAACGCAGGTGGATAAGGTAGTCAAGAAGGCATACGGCATGCTTGCCTTCATCGGTCGAGGCACAGAATATAAAAATTGGCAAGTCATGCTGCAGCAGTACAGAACTTTAGTTAGGCCACAATTAGAATATTGCGTGTAATTCTGGTCGCCACACTACCAGAAGGATGTGGTGGCTTTGGAGAGGGTACAGAAGAGGTTTACCAGGATGTTGCCTGGTCTGGAGGGCATTAGCTATGAGGAGAGGTTGGATAAACTCGGATTGTTTTCACTGGAACGACGGAGGTGGAGGGGCGACATGATAGAGGTTGACAAAGTTATGAGCGGCATGGATAGAGTGGATAGTCAGAAGCTTTTTCCCAGGGTGGAAGAGTCAGTTACTAGGGGACATAGGTTTAAGGTGAGAGGGGCAAAGTTTAGAGGGGATGTGCGACGCAAGTTCTTTACACAGAGGGTGGTGAGTGCCTGGAACTTGCTGTCGGGGAAGGTGGTGGAAGCGGGTACGATAGCAACGTTTATAGAGGGATACGGTCCCCGAAAGTGCAGAAGGTTTTAGTTTAGGCAGGCATCAAGATCGGCGCAGGCTTGGAGGGCCGAATCACCTGTTCCTGTGCTGTACTGTTCTTTGTTCATGACCCAGGGCTGTAACAATGATCAGCACCACCCCACCCCCACCACTCATGATCTAAACTAGATATTGTGTCTTTCAGGTACGCTCTCACATATGCATTCCCAATCTTTTCTGAAGGTGAATTCAGGAACATTTAATGAGTTGAGGCCTGATACAAATCATCAGGGTGCTTTATTTCACAGGCAGTAGGTAAACATAGAGCAACAGTCATAACAAAATTTCACTTACTCCTACTTTGCATCCTCTTCATAAACAAAAAAAAGTTATAAACCTTGCAGGCCTGTTCCAGTTACCAGGCTAAACACACTTATTCTTTCGTTCTTTTCAGCATTGAATCAGACCAAAGCATATGCAAGCCTTGGTCAACTCATGGTTTAAGGAAACTACCCTCACCCAAAGGTCGCCCTCTCAGCAGACCTCCCCAATTGACCTCTCAATGCAAGTGCCTTTGTTTTTTTTTCCTGGCATAGAGTACATTTTTCCTGTCCAGAGGTTGTCCATTCGAGTTAATAATCAAGCCTGCTACTGTACACCTCCAGAGAAACTAGCTTTGTTGAAAGCTCAATATAAAGGAATATTCAAACTTCCGATGGTATGACTGTTTGCTTGAAGCACCTGATATGAGATAACAAGTCTCCTATTGTTCCCAATTATCATGGGTAACTGTATTAAAACCTGGCTTATTAATATATCAACTCTTCTGTCCCAGCAGCTCCATGTTGGAGGAAGATTCCGAACCTTGATGAATTTAACATCAAACAATTCAATTATATCCAAGCCTTTTCCACGAAGGGAAATAAGATCTAAAGTCCCAAAACACGACAGTACATGAGACCTCAACATAATGTGAAAAGAGATATGAGACATTGGCCAGAATTTAATGCCACCCAAATGAGCTAGATGGTGGCGGGGGAGGGGTAAAATAGAGCAGGAGGCTCCGGGAGACTTTTCTGACCCACTCCTGCCTCCCCCCACTCCCCCACTTTACGTTCGGCAGGGGGGAGGGGGGGGGAACGATAAACAGCCCACCCACCCCAGTGGCCACTTAAGGGCCTTCGCCCGCCTCCACACAAATTTTACGCTTGGAAAGCGGGCATCCTGGAGCCGGGAAATGCTGCCTGGGAAAAGCAGGCAGCTTCTGATCATCTCAGGGGGGTGGCCCTGGTTATCGGGCACAGGGTGCCCGATGAAGGGTCGCCTCCGCTACCTCAACCACCCCCCTCCCCCCCACTTTCCCCCAAACAACCACCCTTGCCTCGCCGGGGCCCTACCAAGGCAACCAAAACTTACCTGCCTTCCTGGCTCCCAGACATCTTCTGTGCATGCTGGGCTGCAGTCCCAGCAGTGGCCACTGCTCCCGGTAGCGCGGCTGGGACTAAGAGCTGCTGGCCCGCTGATTGGCCTGCAGCTCAATGAGGAGGGACTTCCTCCCTCAAGTGGGTAGAAGTTCCGCCTCAGAACAATTAAAGCCTGGGGACCTCTTAAAATACAGAATGGACCCCCAGGTGAGGCGGAAGCACATTCGCCACCGACTTTTAAATCAGAGGCCGGCTCCCGTCCACCCATTGTAAAATTTCGGCCATTGTATAAATAAGTGGCTAATGTTATACAAGCAAACTGACATCAATTAATTTTCAGAAAAAATTTTCAAAAATTACTTAAAGGAATAAACTGGATTGTCCGCCAACAGGCCAAATGACCTACTTCTGTTCCTATTTCCTATGAAATTACTTCCTTCGAATAGTTCTACAAGAGCTTTACTATACCAGGCCCAGTTCGTTAAAACAGGATCAGTTTTAATGAAATATATCCAGATTAGATGATCTACTACAAATGTTTAAATCAAATGGCAGTTCAGCAATAGAAACATAAAAGGTGTATTACATTAGAGCACAATTAATTTTAAACACTCCATGCACAAGAGTAAGCATAAATTATTCGACTGGTCTTTCTTCAAGTGATCAAAAATATTCTGTAAGAGCCATAACTTCTAATACAATGCATCATCACTGTTTTAATAATAAGAAAATCTGCTTATTGATGCAGTTATTGCAGTATAATGAGATCAGTACAGTTAATAAGGTGATAAAAATAAAATTACTTCATCAAGATTTAAAAAAAGGACGGTCACACTCTTATACTGATAAAAAGTAACTAGTTTCGATCATATTTCTCTCACGAAAGGGGTTGAGCAAATTCTTAACTAAAAACATTTAAAATTTAATCAAGCCCCAAATTGTAGTCCCAGCACAAACCCTCTACCTGGAAAGCAATACATCAAAGTTAAATTTATGACCCAGTGGAGATGCCAGCCCACAGCCAGAAATTCTCAGCTCTGTATAACTAGGTATAGGAAACAGTCCTCCAGGGTGGCACATAACCAGGTGTAAGATTCAAAATACTGCATGCAAAACTGATAGTCATTAGACATAGTTTTCTTACTATTTTTCACCAAACCTGTTTCAAAGCAGATGTGCATGATATCAAAATAATGAATGTGGCACAGCATTCTCGTAAATTTAAAATGACCTGCAGGGTTTCTTTATATTCACCTTAAATCACAATGTCTCGTGCCTTCATACTATCTCTTCAAATATGATAGTGCATCATACAACCCCTTTAAGTTACAGCTCTGCTGTTAATAGCAGCCTGGACTTGAACAAATCCAGAAATTGCTGCCAGTGATTCCCTGCTCCTCCACAGGATGTGCTGTTGAAGTCCCCGCAGATGGAAGTCAATTAGAAATCACTGAACTGGCGTGAACTTCCACTTTTTACGTGCTATTCTCACTGTAAAAATCCTTGAAAACGTTAAGCCGAGTTGAATGAGGTATAGCTGGGTTTTTAACAGAGTACTAAGTCATAATTACGAATAAAAAACCTCTCTGGCTCCTGTTATGAAAACCCCACATGCCAAATGGGATATATTAATTTCATCGATTGGAACGTTGCCTGAGACTTTTACTGGAAATTGTTACAAATAATGTTTTAAAAAGCTAGCAACCCAGATGGCCAAGACAATTTGCACTTGAATCATCAACAGAGCAGACTGGAGACAAGCATGATTGATTCAACCTTGCCAGAACAATGGGGTGCTCTCTAACACGATTACCTGAGATGGTCTTTTCAGTGCAGTCTTCAAGAGCCATCAACACCCCTTGATTTTGAAAGAGCCAAAACCCCCACCAAGTGTAACTGGAGAGCTTGAGGGGAGAGCTTTGAATTTCAGAACATTCTAGGAGAATCTCATTAAAACACAAAGAGGTGGTCATGTCATGTGACTGCTGGTTCAACTCTGGGAGATTGAGAGTTGTGACTCGGACAGCAGACAGTAACTGAAAGCCATCAAGGGAGTAGGACACTCTCTCTCTCCAGTAAAGATCCAGGGAAGCCTCAGCTGCAGCTGGTAAAGCCAAGTCTACAGACCGCCACAACCAAAAAATAGGATATAAGGGTCAAAACCCACTCTTCTGCCTTCTGGAGCCTGAGAAGAAGCCTGAACCATGCACGTGGCCCAGCGAGGACTTCAGGCCTACAATTTCAACTAAGAACTCTGGGACTGCTGAACTGTATTTAAGTTCCATTTATTTCAGACTCTACTCCAACCACCCAACTCTGTTTCCCTCTGTAATCTATGTGTGTGTGTGTGCGCGTGTGTCGCTTGTGTGAATGTGAGCGTGGATGCGTAGCATATTTCAGTAATATTAACCGGTTTGAAGTGTCAAGGATAATAAACTTACATCTTTAGTATTGCTGAAAATAGAGACATGTTGTCGAATCTTTTCGTCTTGCACTCATCAGTACAATCTGCAAGCTTGATGTTGAAATAGGGTGAATGAAAGACATCCTGTGAGACAATGGCTACCCTAATCAGAACATTTCTTGCTGTATATCGCGCAAACCTATGAACGGGCCTAAGACTTTCATTTTCAGCCACAAAATGTGCCCAGTCTACCTCAAATTACCCTGGAAGGGTAATGTATCCCAAAAATTTGAGCAACAAATAAAGCCAGCTGTTTCACGCTGCTACTATGGAGTAGCAACACATGTGGTGTTCGCCACTAACAGGATGCTGCCATCAAGCCAAAAAGACATCCTGCATATCACACAAATGAGTAATGTGATATATGAATTTCAATGCCAGTGTGATGCTAGGTATATAGGCTGTATGTCCCAAAGACTGGTGGATCGTATCCAACACGTCTCTTCCACTGTTTGCAAGGGGCAAGTTACAGGCCATATCCAACCAGCCCGTGCTTGCAAAACTCAAAACACAGTGTTCAACATTAGATGTGATTCTGCAATTGGAAACATTTGCTAAATAATCCTCAGTGTGCTAAGAATTAAGCTGATAACCAATTTAAGATCGTCAGTAGGGCTCGCAGTGTGGCGCATTTGCATGTACTGGAAGCTACATATATTAATACGCAGGGCCCTGTTCTTTGCAGACAGAAAGAACATGTACACACATTGCACCTGTTTCAGCTAAACAAAATAAGTGACAGCCATTCGCTGGTTCATTCCTCAGGGCAATGCCTTGACCAGAGTCAAACTGCCTGGTTTAAATTTCAAACAAAGGTTGGCAGTTAACTGGCAGTCACCATAAATTGGTGCATTTTCCATGGCAACGCCTCTACCAACACTGGATTGCCAACCAATCAACACTCTATTCTCATACAGTATAAAGTTATTGTTTTCCCTTACATTGTATTCTTGCGGTTTGTCCTGATGAGTGCAAGTCGAAAAGCTTCAACAATATGTCACTATTTTCAGCAATACTCAAGTTCTGTACTACCATATCACGACTTACATCTTTCTTGTTTAAACTCAAGAAAACATGTTTGATTGGTTCTTTTGCAATTATGTTAGAGGAACAGGAGCAAGCGCTCACTGAGGTGGTAAGTTCAATCACTCTGTTAAAAAAGGATAAACCCTGTTGCGGTCAAACCAGAGAAGGGGCAAAAGGGGAGCCTGAGACCCCTTCCTTACCTGGTCGTAACATTCTGAAAAACTAAGTTTATATTTATGGAATATTAAATTTCTCCATTCTTTGATTTAAAAATCCATAGATTTTAAAAATATTAAAAATTAATTTCCTTTTAAAGTTTATGAATTTTAGCTTCTATCTTAATCCCATGTGTACGGCCCAATCTTTACTTTGCTTTCCAGAAAATTATAAAAAGTGAATGATAAAACCTACTTGCTAATTCCTGGTTTGCTGTGGGAGTTCATGATTGGCTGCTTAGCCTGCTTGATGACATCGCTATTGCTGAACATAACAATTCTCTATATCTGGTACCAGAATGAAATTAATGTGGGGAAAGTGAAAAGTACACCACACAGCTCGCTAGATCTTTGTGGCCAGCTTTGATTAAAATCAGCAGCGACACCGTCACTTTGCCGCTGAGTATAAAATGTGGGCCAAAATAGCGACTCTAAATCAGAAAGTTTTTTCTAATTGATTTCAATTTTGCAAATTAAAAATACCAGGATCTACTGATGTAAGAAGCTTGTGTAGTGTATGTGTCTAAAGGCACAAAACTAGCAAATGGCATTCAGGCAACAAATAACTATGCAAATGAAAATCAATGGCATGTGAACAGGAAATCATTATCTAGCCTACTAAACTACATACGCTGTTCTATAGGTCACACCTTGACTGCATTAACACTGATGACTGACTTCCACTCTGTGTGATAGATAAAGGAAATTTGCAACTGATTCTGTAGTCAAAATCTGATTAAAGAATGCACCGGTAACAACTGAGTTAACCTCCCTTTATTACACATAAACTTCAAAATTAGAAAGAAAGTGTACAGAAAACAATATATAAAACATTGCAACATCCTTTTCTCTATTGGGACACAGTCGACACTTCAGTACTATCCATCTTTACGATGTTTAGAAGGTATCAGAAAGAAAAACTTTTGTAAATCCACGAGTAACTAATTGCATCTAGTCAATGATGCCTAACAACAAACGGAAAACATTTATTCATGTTGCTTTAATGCACACCATACATTTTTATCACTGCTGAAACAATATTGTGCTTAAATCAAATTACTGAGAAATAGTACAGAGCATGCTTTTTGCTGACTGTGACGAATATTGAAGGGCAGTAAATTTAAATGCATTCAATCATTATGATGTCAGCATCTTTAATATAGTAGTTCATTCATTAATCTGTGACCATTTTTCTTCAGGCAGTTCATCAATTTAACAGCTTCTTTTAATTTAAACCACAGGAATAATGAGGAATGCGTAAATTACTTGCCTGATGCATAGGTTACATTTAACACCACTCCTGACAATGGTCAATATATGTTGAATAAATATTCTGCTCCTTCTTGTAAATTTTCACATTTTACTGCTTTGTTTACCAAGCAATGTTCCACCTCCCATCATTTATCAAATATGTTGAGTTTCTATTCACTCTTTTGAATAGAAAATGCTTTAAAAGAAAAGATTTCATAACTAGTTTTACTGGCAGATGTTGGCCCCCAATCACTATCCCCAAGAGCTAGTACACAAGATCAACAAAACATTGCAGGAAAAAATTAGTTTCTATGACAGAAAGGGTGTGACGGGTGAATGAGAGGGAAACAGACAATCAATATAGAGAAGCAAAAAGAGGATTCAATCATAAGCTACTGCATGGAGAATTCAATCTACAAATGAGTGTGACATGATAACTCACAAGCGCTGAAGGAACAAAAAAAAATATTGCAAATGCTGGAAATCTGAATAAAAACAGAAAGTGCAAGAAATATTCAGTACATCAGGCAGCATCTGTGGAGAGAATTTAACATTTCAGATCGGTGGCCTTCCGTCAGAAGTAACAGATGAGTTTGTTGACAGAAGGAACAGATCAGTTTGCAAATTGGCTCTTATGAGAAATGTGAAAAATTTTTGATTTTATGTCATAAATTACCTTAAAGAGGATCTTGATAAAGGATATGTGGCAGCCCGTGTGTTCCATTGCGAACATATTGCCAATAGTAACAGAATGCAGAAGGGATACTTGAAAATTCCCCACCAAATGCGTCATAAAATAAAGCAGATTTTGTCACCAACATTTTTGCCAAAACATACCCAACCGTTTATCAGAGGCCATTGAATTGAACATATATAGGGCTTGCTGAAAAGTTAATTATACTGCTCAACAATGAGTCACATCAAGGTCACACTGGAATAGTGATTAACCCAGAATCATTTACCTTCCATTGATAAATCCTAACTTGAGTCTTGTTGACCTCCACCCAGTCATGTAGTGCAAGTCAAAGCTGCCTAAAACGTCCTGGGCAGATCTCACAAAGCCTATTTATTATTTCTGAAGAAAAGCTTGAAAGTTAGGCTTATCTTGCAGAAATCATGGACTGGATCGGCGGCGAGCACAAAACAGCCACCATGATCTCATGCGCAGCGGCTCATTTAAATAGACAGTGCGTACTGCCCCAACCCCAATCACGTGGAGCGGGGGGGCAATCCGTCCCCGGCAATGGTGTCAGCTGCCTGTGTGCAGACGCTGGTGTCATTTTTAAAGGCCAGCCAGCCCAGTCGCTCAATTTGAATTTTTAAAGAACCACCCCCCCCCAAATGTATTAAATAAATTTCTAATGCCACTTTCCCACTCCTCAACAACAATTACATTAAGTATTTGCCTTCCCCCCCCAAAAAACACTTACCTTTCAAATCTGACCTTCCCCTCCACCCCCCCAAGACTGCACAGTTTGAAGTTCATCCCTTCCCACCATCCCCTACACCGATAATGTTTATTTGACCCCATCCCCCGCACCCCCCACACACTGGAATTCTTCACTCCTCCCTCCTCCCCACCAGCGTCATGCCACCTTTCCCTGGACGGGGAACTGAAGGCACTGTGTCAGTCGCTGCACCAAAGATTGTGGCAGGCCCTCAAGATTGCAGTAAGTCCATTTAAATTTATGCCTAATTAATTAAAATATTGAAATCCAGGGGGGCCGCCACAGAGCCTCACCGCCGCCAGGAGGATCAGGCCGGGCCCTCTCGACGTCGAGCTCCATGGCGGACCACTGCTGGTCCTATCTTTTGGCCCCCTGCCACCACCACCACCCTCCCCGCCACAGAGCCCGACGTCAAGGGCTTGGTAAAATCCAGCCCAATGTCTTTGACTGAACATTACGAAAAAGGCTACTCAACGGCTGCAACCTAAGGTTTTAGCTGCCATCTCTGTCTTCCCTGTATCCTTCACAGAAAAATGGTGGGAAAGGGATACTAGCAGACTGTATCCTCACCTTCTCCAAAGATATGGCTCTTTGGCAGATATCAAGACTTTGTTGCACTCTTGTCTGTACCTTTCTCCCCTGCCACAATAGAACTAATGCTCAGGGGGACATCAAACATGATCACAGAAGACTACAGGAAAATAAGTCTCCAACATTCCAGTTTCAATTCTTTTAACAGAAATATACTAACGCTTATTTACAACAGCCTAATGCACTACAGCCTGTAAAAGATTATCTTCGGGTGGCAGGTTAACTCATTGTGCCAACACACTACAGCAGACCTATAGGATATGGGTATGTGTTTATAATATCACACCTCTCAAGCATATGCAATGATGTAAAAAGGGAGGGACTGCTGCAGAGCAACATTGAAAGGAGTTTGGAAGAAGATTGCCTTGCAATGCTCAAGGTCAAAAAAGAGTTCAAGGTCTATTGCTTTAGCTTTCCATTTGTTTTGTTTGGTTTCCTGACCAAAAAAAAATTAAGTACTAACGTACAAAGAAAGGGACAAAAGTTTCAAATAATTGCTGCTGTTTTGGTACTTTCAGTAATTGAATTGTTTTTGCTACAAAAATATCACTGTAGTTACTTGAGAGAAATTCTGCATTGTTAGCGTATTGTAACTAATACTGCAGTTATTTAACATGATGCAGTAGTATGTTGGCACAATGAGCTAACCTGCCACCTGAATTTTTTTTCTTTTTTAGAGGCTGTAGTACATTAGGGTGTTATAGGTAAAGGTTAGTATATTTCTGTTAAAGGAATTGAGACTTATTTTCCTGTAGCCTTTGTAGTTTCTTCATGATGCATTTCGATTCCAAAAATTGTATATTAAAATCCAATTTAAGTTTTTGTCAAATGCAGTTTGTTACGACCGAGGTGGGAGGAGTAAAGGCCTGCTCAGGTCGGGAAAAAGAACCCGACTGATCCGCAGCAGACCCGAGCCTGGCCCGGCCCGGCCTAAGTATCTCCAATTTTGCCCCGTGCCTAACATGACGCAAGCCCAACCCGACCATCCCTTTACTTACCTTCCTGACACCGGACCTCCAGGAAGCTGCCGCGTGTGCGTGATGACGTCATAGTGACATCACTTGCTCACTGTGCAGACTCAGTTTCATCCTGGACTCCCAGCTCAGGTAAGTTTTTTTAATATCAATACTTATTGGCAGAGCACTTACCGTGTGTGTCCGGCCCGACCCGACCAGAGTCCGAAAGCCGGACCCAGAATAGGGGCCCGACCCGACCTGAACCAAACGACATGTCGTCGGGTCTCATTGGGTTCGGGTCGGGTAGCAGGCCTTTGGGGAGGAGCGCACTGTTTATTCTAGTCCCACTTCTCCACAGGTCACAGCATAAATTTAAATTTCCCCACCTACCGATAGGGTCAACCATATTTTTCCCAGAATAAAACACAACCATATTTCTTGAATAAACAAAAAAATCAGATTATAATACAAGTCTTAACCAATAATGAAGTAAAACATATACGCACAAATTGAAATATTAAAGCCCCTTATTTATCTTAGCCCCTCACACACTAACATACATATGATGGTTAACCAGGAAAAATAAGAGATTTTTGTTTATAGCGCTGTTACAAAGAAAAAACACTTAGGCGGAATACTTGTCCTTGGTTTTGGTTTGGTGTCCCAAATGCATATAGACGGTTGTCACCGGGATCTTCCTAGAACAGTTATTTCCAGGCAATGTTGAAGATCAGTTTGGGTAGGCTTTCCAAAAAATGCAGCTATAGAGGCTTCAGATAGCTCTTACAGCAGAAACGCGGCAACAAGTTTTCAATTCCCACACATTCGACAGTCAGGGTTTCTTCAAATACAGTTGGAAATAGGAAAATGACACACTGTATGCAGGGTTTCTTTTCAACAGCGAGAGAGAGCTTGGTCTTCTTTGGCAGGCAAAAACCAACTGTCATTTGTAACAGTTCAAATTGAAACTAAAAACAGTCCAGAGGTCAAGCCTCCTGACATCTATAAATCTTGACCTGTCACTTCTTTATAAGCATCTCCCTAAGTCTAAAAACAACCCCTGGGGGGTGATTATCCAGAGACAGGTGCGTTCCAGTAAGACTTGTTTACAAGCCAAATCCAGGAACCTTCTGGTGACTTCTTTTAAAACACAAAGTTTGGCATCCCTTCAAGATCCCAGATGAGTCAATGACCAAAGTTCAACTATAAGTCCTTAAAAATTATTTTACAAAAAAAAGTACTCTAACAGGTTATAGATTACAGCCATTCGACAGGACGACAGAATTCTACCGTGTATGTCATCACAGAGATAATTCATGAGTAAAAGTTTGATTCCATTTAAGAAAAAATGTTTCAATGTACTATAGAGCAATGGAAGACATTGAACCGTCAGTGGGTGGCCATGCTGCTGCCGTTCCCAGCCCTGAGAATATCCATGGCAGCAGGAAGACGTCAGGCTTCCCTCCCAACATCTTCTGCTGCCTTTTTATGAGGCCTCCCACCTCTCAGCCCGTCTCCAGAGGGCTGGTATATCCAACCCACAAAGTCCTGATTCTCCATTAATTGAGAATTTGTCAGTAAGGAGTCATGATTGGCTCCCTTGACTGGGTACAATTTGTGGACAAATGCTGGGCGTCCCGAAGTGAAAGGAAAGCTCCTCAGAAACAGATTCAATCAGGTAGAAGCCTATAGAAAGATCTACTGAACCACAGATAGCAACATTGCAGAAACCCTTGAATATGTGCACTTCACAACAAACAAGTGAAATACAACATAAGGTACCCAGCAATTATTTAAGAACATGACTTTACCCAGGATGTTGTAAAAAGTTTGAATTAATTGTCAAATAGGCCTCTGGCAGTTTGCTGGAAAAAAACAATTTGCAGCAATTCTCAAGTGAATTATCCACTTTGTTTTCTGACAAACCGGTATGGACTGATAGCATTACAATGACGTACGAGATGCTGTTCTCACTGCCTTAACTCCATGTTGCAGGCAACTGCCAAAAAGATGAACATGTTGTAAAAGATTGTGCCCGCTGATATTACTGATCCAGCTCAGGGCCATGGGTGTTTCCTACCATTAATGCTTTTTGGGAAGCAATAAAAGATTGAATGAGATGAGGTTGAAGACAAAATTAAATACCTGATGCCTCAAGTGAATGGTTCTTCAGATTTTCTGTTAAGAGGCAAATACTGGTCCTAGCTTCTGGATTCTGGTAAGTGGCTGTGAATCATAACAGGCCTTTCACTCCAGCCAAGGACTGCTCCAGTTCAAGGTACTATACCATTTCAGCTACCTATCATTCCTGCTATGTTTCAGCATCTATGAATCATGTGCTGGTCTGATTTGCAATTGTTGTGAATGTACCTACACAACATTGTTGTGGACTCACCTGAAAGTATTCTCCCAACCCCTGAGAAAAATCAATTTTTGAGAAAAGCAACGGCATTTTCGAACATGCTGAGCTGAGTGTTCATTTAGCTGAGGAGGTGGTTAAGGTCACAATTTCACGTCCCCTCCCTGCACTTTTGGAAGATGCAGCGGGTCCTGTATATTGTCCACCCACCGAATGTGACGGGTAACCAATTAAACCCCTTGAGGACTTAATTAAGGGCACTCTCCCGATCCCAACCAGATTTTCAATCCAACGCATGGGATACCCGTCATGTCAGGGCGGCCTCCCAGCATCTGGGTGGGTAGGTGTTGGAAGCTCCAATCTATTTGGAAGGCGCCGCTCGGAAAATTGGCCACAAAAGCAACAGTGCCCGTTACTGTGGGGGGCTTTCCCCAAATATCCAAAGGCCCTAACCCCCCTGGCCCTTTACTTAACTAATTTGTGGCCAGTGACCAGGAACGGAGGAACCCTCGCGCCTCCCTATCTAGTTCAAAGAACAAAGAAAATTACAGCACAGGAACAGGCCCTTCGGCCCTCCAAGCCTGCACCGATCCAGATCCTCTATCTAAACATGTCGCCTATTTTCTATGGGTCTGTATCTCTTTACTTCCTGCCCATTCATGTATCTGTCTAGATACATCTTAAAAGACACTATCGTGCCCGCATCTACCACCTCCGCTGGCAACGCGTTCCAGGCACCCACCACCCTCTGCGGCTCCCACCTCATAGTGGGGCCACCGATCTGTTGGGGCTGGACAGCCTCCCATTGGCCATCCACATTCAGAAGCCTACCTGCCCTCCTTAATTGGACGGGGTTCCCAGAGGCCGCCTCCTTCTAAATCGCACTGGGTCCCGCCGCTGGCATTTGTAGAGTCCCGACCTGCATTTCATCCCAAAGATGGAATAGGAACCCGGGAACAAAAATTCAGCCCGATGTTTCTTTTCTAAGACATTAAACCAATTACTGGAAAGATAACTGCTATAAGTACATTTCTACCAACTAAGATGGTATTTAAAGTCAGACAATCTTTTGAACTGGTAGGATACTACAGAAAAGTTAGTCGAGATTAAGCCATTATAATACAGATCCACTAATAACACTGACTCAAAGGGATACCCAATTTGCATGGTTTATAGTGTCAAAAGACCTTGGGGGCGGTGAAGAAAAAGTCATGGTCACAATTTTGCATTGGGTTCTGGGTTCTGATGAAGGGTCACTGAGCTGAAACGTTAACTTTGCTTCTCTCTCCACAGATGCTGCCAGACCTGCTGAGTATTTCCAGCACTTTTTGGTTTTATTGCACAATTTTAAGTGTGCACAGATGTACCAGATTTGGATCTAGGACCAGCTCCGGTTTAACAACACATGGGGAAAATACTGATGGTGGTATTTGCAAGCTGGACTCTTGTCAAGATGCCCAGAAAATACTCAGATTAAAGTGTGCCCAATGGTTATTTAGATAGCACATTTTAGGAATTATCTTAATGGAAATAATCTTCAATTGTTATCAATCTCAGTTCGCTAAAAGACTATTTATCCTTCCACATCCATTTTAGAACCATTTTACTCACTCCCCACTGCCTGTTTGTGATTTTTGCATAACAGTCAACATTAGTCATACCTTTCCACAGTCTATCAAACTGCTTTTTTGTACTAGCATTTATCACATCTATACTAGTACTTGGCACATCTGTATTCTGGGGTGATTGCGCCTTCATCTTCTACTCTCAATGTTTCTGCAACTCAGAGCTGGGAACATGATACCAGATACTTTACCCAGAAATCATTTGGGATACATAAAGGAACTAAAAGTTTCACCTGAGAGAGTAGTTCATCCTACTCAAAAATTAACAGTCCCAATGCAATCTGGTGATTAGATCAGTCAGAATAATGTTGCTGGAAGGTCAATAAGTGAGAAGGGAAACATAACTCTGATGCTCAAGAAGCACATTCTGTACTACCACAATGGGCTAGACTTTGAGATGGTGGTTTAACAGCCCCAAACTGCAAAATGTAAAAACTTCATCTATGCTGCATTACACAAGGCAAATTCCAGTGTGCACATTTGGTTAAAATAGATTTCTCATCTTGGCATTTTGAATGTTTCAAGAGCTTTTGATTAACCTAGCATGATGATTTATAAAGTCAAAATTCCTCAATATAATGCATTCATGCATGACTGCTCTTTTATAATGTGCATTACACAATTGTGACCCATGCCATATTAAGTTTCTGTAATAGTGCTGCAGAGTTTTCAGGAACGAGAACTGTAAAAGAATGAGCCCCATGATATAGCGTAGCCTGATTTCCAAAATGTATTTGACAAATTTCCACATTGAAGATTATTACAGCTAAAAGCAGAGGGTATTCAAGCCAATACTTAGGAATAGATAATTAAGAGGTTGAAGGATAAGCAGCGGTCAGTACCTGAAAGAAGGGGTTTGCTGAGGGGGAAGTGGATGGGTACTCCAGGAATTGGTGTTAGGATCCCTACTATTTCTAATCAGAAGCTCAAAGTAAATTGGCTAATTTCACAGAGACCACAAACTAGGAGGGGAGGATGAATCTAAGATGGCAGCTCATGAGCTACAAAATGAGTTAGATGAAATGTGTAAGTGAGCAGAACAGTTTCAGATGAAAGTTAATTTGGATAACTGAAAAAGAAACAAAAATAGGTAGTGCAAGTAGGCTACAAATGGTGTCAAAATAATCAAAGATTAAGTTGAGTACAATCTAGGGGTCCTGGTAGAGACAACACTCCCCATGTCCAACCAATGCAGAGCAGCAATGTAAAATGAATGCTGAAATGCCTAGCCAAAGCAGTAGATTACAAATCAAAAGTAGTTCAGCTCAAACTGTAAACTGCCCTCAGATTGTACCTTGAGTTCAGTTTTGGTTAACAAGACACAAGAAAAGCATTCAAGGACTGGATAAGATTTCAACTAGCAAGCAGAGGGAATGGCAAATGAAAATTTTTAAATGTGACACGGAGCAATGAAAGAGTAAACACCATGAAGGTTGCAAGCTTTACCTATGTTCGATAAGATAGTAAAATCAACAGAGGAAAGGGAACCAATTGGTAGGAAAGCTAAGAGACAGAAAGTAACATCCATACAAGCTGTTTTCATACCAAAGCAAAGAGCACTGCCAATAAAATACAGAGGGATAGAGTTTCTGCTCAGTTGCGTTGCTTTTTCTAGCATAATTCACCCAAAGTCAGTGTAATCAGTGCAAAGCGATTGTTGAATTTTAAACGCAAATTACACTCAGTACAAATTGAGTTTCTGCAATCTTTTGTGCTAATTTAAAAAACATTATACTACAGCCCTGCCCACAAACCTGGCCATGTCCCTCTGGATAAATTAGAAATAGAAATATGAAACAAGAAATAGGAGCAGGAGTAGGCCATTCAGCCCCTTGAGCCTGCTTCGCCATTCAATAAGATTATGGCTGATCCAATTGTGGCCTTAATTCCACTTTCCTGTCGCCCCCCAAAACCCTCGACTCCCTTATAGATCAAAAATCTGTCTAACTCAGTCTTGATCACCATTTGGATTTTCTGCTTGTTACACTTGCCTGCAGGCCTTCAAGGAGGATCTAAAGATTAAGCTGATTCTTTTGCATGCAACAAACACTACTAGGCATGTTTTAAAAGCTTTTGATTTTTTAAAAATTTATTAAGAAACAGACTGCTTTACCCCAATAAAAATAGCAAATGAACAAAGAACAAAGAACAAAGATAATTACAGCACAGGAACAGGCCCTTCGGCCCTCCAAGCCTGCGCCGATCCAGATCCTCTCTCTAAACATGTCGCCTATTTTCTAAGGTTCTGTATCTCTTTTCTTCCTGCCCATTCATGTATCTGTCTAGATACATCTTAAAAGACTCCATCGTGCCCGCATCTACCACCTCCGCTGGCAATGCGTTCCAGGTGCCCACCACCCTCTGCATAAAGAACTTTCCACGCATATCCCCCCTAAACTTTTCCCCTTTCACTTTGAACTCGTGTCCTCTAGTAATTGAAACCCCCACTCTGGGAAAAAGCCTCTTGCTATCCACCCTGTCTATACCTCTCATGATTTTGTACACCTCAATCAGGTCCCCCCTCAACCTCCGTCTTTCTAATGAAAATAATCCTAATCTGCTCAACCTCTCTTCATAGCTAGCGCCCTCCATACCAGGCAACATCCTGGTGAACCTCCTCTGCACCCTCTCCAAAGCATCCACATCCTTTTGATAATGTGGCGACCAGAACTGTACGCAGTATTCCAAATGTGTCCGAACCAAAGTCCTATACAACTGTAACATGACCTGCCAACTCTTGTACTCAATGCCCCGTCCGATGAAGGAAAGCATGCCGTATGCCTTCTTGACCACTCTATTTACCTGCGTTGCCACCTTCAGGGAACAGTGGACCTGAACACCCAAATCTCTCTGGACATCAATTTTCCCCAGGACTTTTCCATTTACTGTATAGTTCACTCTTGAATTGGATCTTCCAAAATGCATCACCTCGCATTTGCCCTGATTGAACTCCATCTGCCATTTCTCTGCCCAACTCTCCAATCTATCTATATTCTGCTGTATTCTCTGACAGTCCCCTTCACTATCTGCTACTCCACCAATCTTAGTGTCGTCTGCAAATTTGCTAATCAGTCCACCTATACTTTCCTCCAAATCATTAATGTATATCACAAACAACAGTGGTCCCAGCACGGATCCCTGTGGAACACCACTGGTCACACGTCTCCATTTTGAGAAACTCCCTTCTACTGCTACTCTCTGTCTCCTGTTGCCCAGCCAGTTCTTTATCCATCTAGCTAGTACACCTTGGACCCCAAGCGCCTTCACTTTCTCCATCAGCCTGCCATGGGGAACCTTATCAAACGCCTTACTGAAGTCCATGTATATGACATCGACAGCCCTTCCCTCATCAATCAACTTTGGTTCTGTATATTTTTTTTAAAGTCATTTTCAGTCATTTAAAATCAGGTTACTCACAGGTGGAGAATTGACATTCCGATTAAAAATCCTTATTTTTCGTGACATCAGCTGTACTGTGATAATCAGCTGTGTTAATCAAACTGTACCAAGTTATCACTCTTACAAATATCAAGAAATAATTTTTGAAGCAATTTTTTAAAATTATGTTTTAAAACACTGCCCAATTGCACTGGCTCACGGCAGATTTTGTGTTCAGTGATAAAGAAATGAGTTTGTGCAGAAACCCAAGAAAAGAAAAAACATTTCAAAACGGATGCAAATTGCCCCCAGGTCACTGATTGTGCCCAAAGCCGAAACCCTTGGCCAGAATCTAGAAACCCAAATCTAGCTGAAGGGCTGTGATCTGGTAACAACTTAGAGATCTGACTTGAGACCGAGCATGACTGGGAACACTGGAAGCAGTTCAGAATAGAACCACAAAGCTGATCTCTTGTTTCTGAGGTATTTAGTAAGTTTGGAAAGACTTACCAACAGCTGATTGGGATAGTTGTCAGGAGGTTTTGGATTCCTAGAGCATTGGGACAGGAAGAACAGGCACAGCTGGAATGGGTTTCACTTCAAACTAGCACCAATACCCTTCCAGATGAGATCAACAGGGAATT
The DNA here is from genome assembly GCF_036365525.1 of Heterodontus francisci. Classification (NCBI taxonomy): domain Eukaryota; kingdom Metazoa; phylum Chordata; class Chondrichthyes; order Heterodontiformes; family Heterodontidae; genus Heterodontus; species Heterodontus francisci. Next base: position 41,122,755 of record NC_090388.1, on the reverse strand, counting down.
GAAAGAGGATATAGAATTTTAATAAATAGGAAAATTGGAGGGCAGTGGGACTAATACACCATCACTGCAATAGCAAGGATGATTTAAATCAATGTAACCAACAAATAGAATCACTACATGCAGAATAGGGAGGAGCAAAATGTACTAATAGATTTTAACATAGATACAGATTGGAAGCACGAGTAGGAAAGGGAGTAGAACTGTTGACTGCATTTAAGAAAGTTCCCTGAAGCAGCACATTTTCATCCCAACAAGGGAGCAAGTGGTACTTTATATAGTTAGGAATAACAAGCCAGAAATATTTAGCAATCACAGTAGCTTATCACGAAAGCAAATGCACATGGGATACAGGGTAACTTGATAAGGTGGATTCAAAATTGGCATAGCTGTAGGAGACAGAGAGTGATGACGGCTGTTTTAGTGATTGGAAGGTGTCCAGTGGCGTACCACAGGGATCTGTGCTGGATCCCCTATTGTTTGTCATTTACATAAATGACTATGTGGAGGGTAGGATCAGTAAGTTCACGGATGACACAAAGATTGGCCGAGTGGTTAACAGTGAGGTTGAGTGTCTTGGGTTACAGGAAGATATAGACGGGATGGTCAAATGGGCGGAAAGGTGGCAGATGGAATTTAACCCTGAGAAGTGTGAGGTGATACACTTTGGAAGGAGTAACGTGACACGGACGTATTCAATGAATGGCCTGACACTGGGAAGTTCCGAGGAACAAAGGGACCTTGGCGTGTTTGTCCATAGATCTCTGAAGGCAGAAGGGCAGGTTAATAGGGTGGTGAAAAAGGCATATGGGACACTTGCCTTTATCAATTGAGGCATAGATTACAAAAGCGGGGAGGTCATGTTGGAGTTGTATAGAACTTTGGTAAGGCCACAGCTGGAGTACTGTGTGCAATTCTGGTCGCTACATTATAGGAAGGATGTGATTGCATTGGAGGGGGTGCAGAGGCGATTCACCAGGATGTTGCCTGGGATGGAACATTTAAGCTATGAAGAGAGGTTGGATAGGCTTGGGTTGTTTTCGCTGGAGCAGAGAAGACCGAGGGGTGACCTGATCGAGATGTACAAGATTATGAGGGGCATTGTCAGGGTGGATAGGGAGCAGCTGTTCCCCTTAGTTGAAGGGTCAGTTACGAGGGGACACAAGTTTAAGGTGAGGGGCAGGAGGTTTAAAGGGGATTTGAGGAAGAACCTTTTTACCCAGAGGGTGTTGACGGTCTGGAATGCACTGCCTGGGAGGGTGATAGAGGCAGGTTGCCTCACATCCTTTAAAAGGTACCTGGATGAGCACTTGGCACGTCATAACATTCAAGGCTATGGGCCAAGTGCTGGCAAATGGGATTAGGTAGACATGTCAGATGTCTTTAATGCATCGGTGCAGACTCAATGGGCCGAAGGGCCTCTTCTGCACTGTATTATTCTGTGATTTGAGAGCATATAATATAAAATTACTGAATTCCCTATCAGGGTTGTGTTTTTAGCATTTACTAAATGCTAATAATCAAGGTCAATTACTTGCAGTTTTCATCAAAACAATTGGTAGAATTGTACAATGTGATCCCAAAACATCAATAATTATTATGGGAGTTTTTGCAATTAGAATGGAATTAGACTGAATCACCATAAACCAGACCTCCTGGCAATAACTGAACCTTAAAAGAGCCATGTCGAATTAGTTAGGAACACAATGAACTGAATTTTACCGGTCCCTCGATGCTGCGGGTCGCGGCGCGAAGGCCAGTAAAATTCTGCGGGGAGAGACCCGCCTTGACCTGTGACGTCGAGAAGGGCCCGCCACAAATTACCGGCGACGGAGGGGACCTGGGTGCGGCCCCCCCGCCGCTCGGCAAATATGTAAAACGGCACTTATGCTGCAGATTATGCATCCTGCTGCCTCTCCATGGACACTTCCTCATTTAACGTAGAACGGGCAGCCATCACATGACGTCCCGTTCACGAATAGAAAACCGGATGGGACAGCAGAAGCAGGAATCTGGACAGTGAAGGTAAGTCCAGATATACAGGGGTCTGAACTCTGCATACTGGAAGGGAGGGGGGATTACAGGGATCTCCTTCTGCATTCTATAAGGGAGGAAGGAGGGGGTCTGGAATTACTGGAGGAAAAGCTCTGAGGCATGAAGGGCGGTACTGTGTACCCTCCCTCCGTAAACAGTGTACGCTCTGTGTTTGTTTGTGTGTGTGTGAAGGAGCAATGGCACTCTAGTCACCCTGTGTATGGGGAGGGTGCCAAAAAGGGGAGGAGCGTTAAGGTTACATGGATGATGGGGGCAATCGATGCAGCTGGTAGGATCTTGATGTGGTCATGCTGTGTCACTCTGAATGTTAGCCAAGATGGGCAATGCCATGCCACACCACACAGTTGATCCATGAAAGCACCAGATGTACCTGTCAAAACCAATCTTTGCCCTGCTGGGAACCTTCGAATAAATGAAGGATATAACTTTATTTATCACATGGAAATGGGTCTGGCTCATCCTAGACTGTGTGATCCTCTTCTCCTGAGGATCTGTATGCGCCGGAGGCAAAGTCAACAGGCAGGTGCAATCCGCATAGAGGCCCCCGGTCGTGAGCATCAGCCCCAAGGGGAGCTCGCCACTGCAGTAGCCGTGCATCTACAGGTCCCACATGACATGCCATCGGATGTCAGAACACCGGTTTCAGAGGCAATTGCTCATTTAGAGAGGGTGGGGACACGTCTCTGTGCCCTGCTCAACAATGACCTGCAGCTCATGGGCTTCGGTGGACATCCTAAGCCTGCGGTCCTCATAGTTGCAGCAGTTCTTAAGCTTGACGCTGTGCAGCATTTCAGTTGCCCACCGGAGACCTTTGTGGGGTCACACAGTCAGCAGTGCACCTCTGCTTCAGCGAGGTCACCAATTCCCTGCACTGGAGGACCTGTGAGTATGTCCACTTCAGGACGGACTCTCTCAGCCAGGCCCTGAAGGCCATCCGTTTCGGCACCATTACCGGAGAACCACTTTTTTTTTAAGGGTTCACAGACTGCACCCATGTGGCCATCAGGCCTCCTGCCAGGCTACCACCTGAAAACATTACCATTAAAGGAGTCCTCACAATATAGGTGCAGCTGGTATGTGATCACTGGAGATGCTTCATGCAAATCTGTGCCCACTTCTCAGGCAGCTGCCATGACACCTGGGCCAGTCCCAGCTGCCACTGCTGTTCAGTGAACTGGCTCAGATGGAGGGGTGGCTTATTGGAGACAAGGGCTATCCCTTGCAGTCATGGATCCCGACACCAGTGAGAGACCCTACCACTGTTGCAGAGGAGAGATACAATGCCAGCCACTGAGCTACAAAAGACACCATTGAGCAGGCGACCAGCATGCTGAAAAAGTGCTTCCAATGCCTGGATAGATAGGATGGTGCCCTGTACCATGGGCTGAAAGGGCCAGCTCCTTTCTTTGCTGATCACTGTGCTCTGCACAACTACGCACCCAATAGGGACAGGCCTGGCATGATGAGGAGAGACATCAACAGGATTCTGTCACCGACTATGAGAAAGCTAAAGGACCTACAACAGGAAAGGCTCGTGGGAGGGCAGATGGCACCCAGGCTTTGCATGCAGGGCTAGCAGTGAGCTAGGGATGTACAGCAGTGACTTATCAGAGAAAGGCTCTCCTCTGCTCCATAGGAGCTGACATGAGCCCTGCAAGCCACACATCACCCTTGCTCACCTACTGTGCAGCAGTCCACATCTGCAACATCTTTGCATCCACCATTACTGGCAGCAGAATACTGAGCCATTGTCCATATTACTGCATCCATGGAGGCGCACGAGTAATGCTGGCATGGCAATGATGTTATTCCATACATTTGCAGTTCTGAAAGGCCAATTATATAATAGGAGGAGCCACGATCGGTACATGCTGGCAAACTTCATTCACACAGTAAAAGCAACGCACATGTTAGTGAAGACAATTTTGTTTTCAGCCTTTCTACATTGTTGTGTCACCCATGCAGACCCACTTGTGTCACAATGCTTTTTGGAAATGCTTGCGGATGCTCCTATGCAGTGCCACTTCTGTGCTAGCAGCATGACTGTAAGAAGGCTGCTGATATGATGGCCCTTTGGCTGTGGATGACTTTGGCGGTCATATCCTGTGCGCACGAGGCCTAGAGGGCCCCGGCTGGCTGGGAGAGTGATTGTCCATCCCCTTCCGGCATTGGATCCTTTGACGCCGGATGGCCCCACGGCTACTCACCTCCTCTGCTATCTCCAGCCAGGCTGCCTTGTTCAGGCGGAAGAGCCTCTTCTTAGCATCACTGGTGAAAAGGACCTCCCGCCTTGCCCACACAGCCTGGAGGAGAGTGAGCAGGAAGACTTCGGTGACCTGTGGGTCTGTTGTGTATTTGCCTTTTATGGTACATTTAAGCCTCACGTCCTAGAATGTGCAAAATTAAGATTTTTCACCCAGGTGCGGCTTGCCTACTAGAAGCAATGTAACACTTGAGTGGAAGAAGAGCAAAGCAACATCACAGGGCACTGGGACACAGCAGGGTAAGTATGTGGCAGAAAAGCAGAAAGTGCTGGGAAAACTCAGCAGGTCAGGCAGCATCTGTGGAGAGAGAAGCAGTTAACTTTCAGGTCTGTGAACTTGGTCAAGTTAACTCAGCTTCTCTCTCCACAGATGCAGCCTGACCTGCTGAGTTTCTCCAGCACTTTCTGCTTTGCTGTCAGACTGACAGCAGCCCACTCTTCAACAGTGAGGTAAGTATTCTTTGACAGCTGTCAGGAAGCAGGTGCTGGGGTGCGTAAAATAGAGCCCCAGCACCTGCTGCACAGCTGTCAAATGGTTCCTCACAGCGCCGGATGTCCCGCCTCTCCCCACGTAATATTGGGGGGTGGGGGTGGGTGGCTCGATGCAGTAATGGTAATGAGCCCCTGTGCGTAATATTGCGGGGGCTCTGTGGCGGCTGCTGAATGCGGGCATGCCGCAGAGTTCAAAGGGCGCCCAATGTTTCTCAAGTTCCTTACATTTTGTCAATCCAAGGACATTGACGATTTAGTTCTATGGGCAAATCTAATTGATAAAAATGACACATTTGAACAATTTATTCATCTCAAAATTTCATGATTGTTATAAATGTATTTTTCAGATTTAGCTGATTACCAAAGTATTTTCAAAGGCTAATCAAGACCGCAGATATGGCTAACATGCAGTCATTTAAATGTTATTTCTCCATTATTAGCCATCTTGATTACTTCATGTTTCACACAACACTGTGACCCCCAAACAGTTACAAACTTCTATTAATTATCCTAAGTAAAAAGATCAAACAGAAATTGGAGAAATCAGAAGTTACTTAGTACAATTAGGCGATCTGTTGGCACTGTCCTGGATTTCTAACGACACGACTCAACACGAGTTAACAACAAATCCACATTTTAAACCGATCAGATTTGCAAAACATGGTTACCAGTAACAAAAAGGTAAGATGCATTAATTGTCCCATATTTAAATGAGCCCCATAGAAAGTTTAACTTGTTTGATTTCTAGAATTCTCAGTAAAAACATAAAACCATAAAAGGAAATCACCTCTTTTTTCCATATACATTCAACAATTAACAATGACGTCGAGCCCATTAGAAGGAAAACTACAATTTTCAGAGCTACAGGACATTGCAAAAAGTTACAAATGTCTAATACAAAAGCAAAATACTGGAAATGCTGGAAATCTGAAACAAAAACAGAAAATGCTGGAAATACTCAGAGTTAATGTTGGATCTTTCCTCTGATGAAAGGTCATTGACCTGAAATGTTAACTGTTTCTCTCTCCACAGTTGATGCCTGACCTGCTGAGTATTTCCAGCATTTTCTGTTTTTACAACAAATGTCTGACGTTTCCTTCAACTGAAAAAGGCATGTATCTTTTTAAAAACATTCAATAGTATTTAGTTTGCTTAAGTCATTAATTTAGACAACCCAAATTTAGCACTGTACTTAAATTACACTTTAGAAGTCAAATTCAATTCTTCAGTCAGCAAAGTGATCATACAAATACGTCATAGAAAATCTTTTCAAACCTCTATAAAAATGGTTTCAAAGTACTTAAATGGGCAGGAAAGTCCAAGGAGTATTTATATTATTTATTATATTTTTTTTTTTAGAGAGTATGAATTTTCAAGCTAACATGAACCCCAGAGCTCAGTCAACCTCCCCTTGCTACAGCACTCTGGCAATACCAGTTATAGGTGTGTCCTGGACTCATTCCTTTACAAACAGCAGTAGATATGACTTCAAACTGATTTAAAGGATTTCAGAGGCAGTCAAACTACTGCAGGCTGGAGCTGCAAATTATCCAGCATACAGCATAGTTTTGTATGATTTGATGGTTTCAGCACAGCTCTTACACCAATCTGAAATCATAATGCTGTTGTTCACAAATGGCAAATAATTTAAAAATAATCCTGTACTTTCTCTTACAAAAAAGGTGTGAGGGAGAGAGTAATCTTTTGTTTGAAGTATTCCATTCTAGACCTTTCTTTCCTCTTCTATATAGCTGCAGAGGAAAACTAGATTTTCTATCAACATTTAGCATACAACACATCGGCTGAGCATGGTGAGAATTGCATCATTACTGTCAACTTTGCATCAGTTTCTGTTCAAATTGACAGTCAGACAAACAAAGAATGGAAAGGATATTACAAATTAGCTTTTATTACAAGCACTCATAATCCCTTACAGTAAGTCTTCAGAGGGACATACTATTTTCAAACTAGGCTTCAACCAAACATTAGAGTGATGGATAAGAATATGAGGTGCAGGAAAATCATAAATCTAACCAGCATACACAGATAATATGAGAAAATTAATGGACATTAACATGAATTCCTCCCTTTCCTAATACTTCACACAGAAGAGTGGGAGAAGATTAAAAAAGCATTTTAATTTACACAGCAAAACATTTAAAGACCACGCAGTATTGTTTGCTCATCTCCTTTCATAGCAAGATGCAAGCTTTGCATTAATCAGAAATGCTTTAAACTTCTTCAGTCTTTACACACTGTGCAGAGTAAGATCAGTAAGCTAATGGTGAGTGGAGAATGAAGACTAAGTGAAAGACTATGGCACAAAATTAAAACATGCCAATAAAATAAAACTTCATTCCTCCATTATGAATAAAATCGGAATGCCCCTGCCAGTATCATGATGGCACACTGGAAAAATGCTACCTTATCATCTTGGGGATGGAGAGATAATTGCCAGAAAGGATTCAACACACACTCGTGCCAATGACATATTGAGAATTCTCAATTTTGCCATTCTCAAAGATAGATTACTGTTCCCATGGGTAGGGTAAAAGTACCAACAGCTTGAATGAGTTCTGAAGGCTAGACTGAAATACAATTAAAATATGCTGAAATTTGGGTGAAAATTAGACAAAGGGACAATGAATATCAAGTTGAGACATAAGAAATGAAAGTTAGACATACATGCAATAAAGACTCATTAAAATTCAGAGAGATACAGTATGGTAATTTGGCAAAAATTAGGTTGAATCAAAATAAAGAGCTTGTGAAAAATGAAATTAAGTATATTTTGAAAGATTTAGTTACTGCACTACAAAAGGTTTCCTTAATGAATAGACTACTGGATAAAAAAGGATTTATTTATAATATACATAATATATATGTCAGCCATGGCTCAGTTGGTAGCAATCTCACCTCTGGGTTACAAGGTTCCAGGTTGAAGTCCTACTCCAGGGCACAAATAAAAAATCAAGGCTGACACTCCATTACAGTACTGAGGGAGTACTGTACTGTCGGAGGTGCCGTCATTTTTTGGATGAGATGTTATCCGAGGCCCCATCTGCCTGCTCGGATGGATGTAGAAGATCCCCAGCACTATTTCAAAGAAGAGCAGGGGAGTTATCCCCAGTGTCCTGGCTAATACTTATCCCTCAATCAACATCACAAAAGAACAGATTATCTGGTCATTATCACATTGCTGTTGTGGGAGTTTGTTGTGTGCAAAGTGGCTGTCGCATTTCCTACATTACAATGTGACTACGCTTCAAAAAAACTTAATTGTAAAGCACTTTGAAAAGCACTATATTACTGCAAGACTTTCTTTTAAATTAAAAGAACAGTCAGTTCCGAAGAAGGGTCACTGACCCGAAATGTTAACTCTGCTTCTCTTTCCACAGATGCTGCCAGACCTGCTGAGTGATTCCAGCATTTCTTGTTTTTGTTTCTTTTAAATTACTTTGGCTAAAGACAAAGCATAATGTGATACAACCAGGGTACATAGGAAGATAAATATAAAGAGGTATTAGAAATTATATTTCAGAGCTCCATTGCGTGTGGATGAGTGTTGGAGAACTAACTGGAGGGTGGTGAATATAGTACCCATTTTAAAAAAGAGGCAGAGCTAATTGGGATAATTACAGGCCAGTTACTTAACAACAGGGAACATTTTAGAGCATCTAAGAATTAAACTACCACATATTTAGATAAAGAGAAAATAGAAATAGCCAGTATAAATTTCAAAAGGGATGGTATGTTGTCTCCCTGGTGCAAGGGTCATGGATATCACCGTGCGGCTACAGGGCATTCTGGAGGGTGAGGGTGCACAGCCAGAGGTCGTAGTCCACATTGGTACCAATGATATAGGAAGAAAGAGGGATGAGGTCCTACAGGCTGAGTTTAGGGAGTTAGGAATGAAATTAGTAAACAGAACCTCAAAGGTAATAATCTCCGGATTACTAGTGAGTATAGAAATAAGAAAATACACCAGATGAATGCATGGCTGGAGAGATGGTGCAGGAGGGAGGGCTTCAGATTTCTGGGGCATTTGGACTGGTTCTGGGGAAGGTGGGGCCTGTACAAGCCGGACAGTCTGCACCTGATCAGGACTGGGACAAATAACCTTGCAGGAAAGTTTGCTAGTGCTGTTGAGGATAGTGTAAACTAGCTTGGCAGGATGATGGGAACCTGAGCGCAGTCTTAGATAGGACAATTTCAGAGCAGGGAACAGGAGGCAGAAAATTAGCAAGTGACTCTGAAAGACAGAAGAACCAAAGGTTAAAAAGTATGCAGCACAGGAATTTGGCAGTATTAAAGGGTATTTATTTAAATACAAGTAGTAAATAAAGCCGATGAGCTGAGGGCACAGATAGACACGTGGCAACATGATATTGTTGCTATAACGGAAACTTGGCTTAAAGAGGGGCAAGAATGGCAACTCAACATCCCTGGATATAGAGTTTTCAGGCGGGATAGAGAGGGAGATAAAAAAGGAGGGGGTGTAGCATTATTAGTTAAGGAATCAATAACAGCTTTGAGGTGGGATGGTATGCTAAATGAATCATCAAATGAGGCCATATGGGTGGAGGTCAGAAATACAAAAGGGGTAGCCACACAACCAGGAGTGTACTATAGACCCCCAAATAGTGAGAGGGAGGTAGAAGAACAAATATGTAGGCAAATTTATGAGTGCAAAAACTATAGGGCAATAATAGTTGGGGATTTCAACTCCCCCAATATCAACTGGGATCCAGTGTGAAGGGCACAGAGGGGACAAAATTCTTGAACTGTGTTCGAGAGAACTTTTTTAGCCAGCACGTAACAAGGCCAATGAGAGGGGGTGCAATTCTAGATTTAGTCCAGTAATGAAGCTGGGCATGTGGAGGAAGTAACAGTGGGTGACCATTTTGGAGATAGTGACCATAATACAGTAAGTTTTAGCATAATCATGGAAAAGGACAAAGAAAAAACAGGAGTAAGAGTTCTAAATTGGGGGGAGGCGAATTTTAAGAAGCTGAGAGGTGACCTGGCGAAAGTGGACTGGATACAGCTACTTGAAGGAAAATCAGTGGCAAACCAGTGGGAGGCATTCAAAAGCGAGATTTTACAGGCACAGTGTAGGCATGTCCCCAGAAAGATAAAGGGGGTACTGCCAAATCTAAAGCCCCCTGGTTATCGAGAAGCTTTCAGGGTAAGTTATAGCAGAAAAAGAAAGCTTATGACGATCACAAAAATCTTAATACTTAAGAAAGCCTAGAGGAGTATAGCAAGTGTAGGGGTGAAGTAAAAAAGAAAATTAGAAAAGCAAAGGGAGGACATGAAAAATTATTGGCAGGGAAAATCAAGGAAAACCCATCAGTAAATAAAGAGCAAGAGGATAACTAAGGAAAGGGTAGGGTCTATCAGAGATGTACAAGGGAACTTATGCGTGGATGCAGAAGATGTGGGCAGGGTTCTTAATGAGTTTTTTTGTCTCTGTCTTCACAAAGGAGAGGGTTGATGTAGACATTGTAGTAAAAGAGGAGGATTGTGAAATATTAGATACGATAAGCATAATGAGAGGGGAAGTACTAGAGGGTCTGGCATCCTTGAAAGTGAATAAATCACCAGGACTGGATGGATTGCATTCCAGGTTGTTAAAGGAAGCCAGGGAGGAAATAGCAGATGCGCTGAGGATGATCTTTAAATCCTCACAAGATACAGGAGAGGTACCAGATGAATGGAGGTCTGCGAACATTGTACCATTGTTTAAAAAGGGTGCAAGGGATAGGCCAAATAATTATAGGCCAGTCAGTCTGACCTCGGTGGTGAGAAAATTGTTAGAATCTATTCTTAGGGACAGGAAAAACTGCCACTTAGAAAGGCACGGATTAATCAGGGATAGTCAGCATGGATTTGTTAAGGGACCGTCATGTCTTACTAACTTAATTGAGTTTTTTGAGGAAGTAACAAGAAGGGTTGATGAGGGAAGTGCGGTGGATGTGGTCCACATGGATTTTAATAAGGCATTTGACAAGGTCCCACATGGCAGACTGGTCAGTAAAATGAAAACCCATGGGATACAGGGGAATGTGGCAGGTTTGGATCCAGAATTGGCTCAGAACAAACAAAGAACAAAGAACAGTACAGCACAGGAACAGGCCATTCGGCCCTCCAAGCCTGCGCCGATCTTGATGCCTGCCGAAACTAACACCTTCTGCACTTCCGGGGCCCATATCCCTCTATTCTCTTCAGGGCCAGGAAACAAAGGGTTGTAGTCAAAGGATGTTTTTGTGAATGGAAAGCTGTTTTCCAGTGGCGTTCCACAGGGTTCAGTGTTGGGTCCCTTGCTGTTTGTGGTGTATATTAATGATTTGGACTTAAATGTGGGAGGCATGATTGGGAAATTTGCTGATGACACAAAAATTGCCATGTAGTTGATAGTGAAGAGGATAGCTGTAGACTCCAGAAAGATATCAATGGAATGGTTGAGTGGGCGGAAAAGTGGCAGATGGATATAGATCCAGGTAAGTGTGAGGTAATGCATTTGGGAAGGGCAAATAAAGCAAGGGAATACGCAATAAATGGAAGGATATTGAGAGGGGTAGAAGAAGTGAGACACCTTGGAGTGCATGTCCAAAGATCCCTGAAGGTGGCCGGACAAGTAGATAGAGTGAAGACATATGGATTGCTTTCCTTTATTGGCCAAGGTATAGAATTCAAAAGCAGGGATGTGATACTGGAACTGTATAAAACGCTGGTTAGGCCACAGTTGGAGTGTTGCATAGAGTTCTGGTCACCGCATTACAAAAAGGACATAATTGGTCTGGAGAGACTACAGAGGAGATTTATAAGAATGTTGCCAGGGCTCGAAAGTTGCAGCTATGAGGAAAGATTGGATAGGCTACGGCTGTTTTCCTTAGAACAGAGGCAGCTGAGGTGTGACTTAATAGAAGTGTACAAATTTATGAGGGGCCTAAATAGACAGGAAGGTCCTGTTTTCCCCTAACGGAGAGGTCAATTACTGGGGGCACAGATTTAAGGTGATTGGTAGAAGGACACATGACTGCCTTAGGGGTTCCGCTCCGGATTTTCTGTTAGGGTTTACTCCCTTTGCCTTGGTATCTCCCGAGACACCCACAAGGCAGTGGGGTTGTTTGCTCCTATCCCCAAGCAGGGCCCCTAACAAGTAAACTGTGCGATTTCATGGAGGGAGAGGGAAGGGGGGAGGGGGTGCAAGGGGGGAGGGGGTGCAAGGGGGGAGGGGGTGCGGGGGGGAAGTGAGTGGGTGCGGGGGGGAAGTGAGTGGGTGCGGGGGGGAAGGGGATGGGGGTAAGAGGTGCGAGGGGGGAAGGCAGTGCTGGGGGGATCGGGTGTGAGGGGGAGGGGAGAAGGGGGTGCAAGGGGGAGGGGGTGGGGAGAAGGGGGTGCGAGGGGGAGGGGGTGGGGAGAAGGGGGTGCGAGGGGGAAGGGGAGAAGGGGGTGTGGGGGGAGATGGTGCAAGGGGGGAGGGAGTGCGAGTGGGGAAGGTGCGCGGGCGGGGGAAGGGGTGCGGGGGGGAAGGTGCGCGGGGGGAAGGGGTACAGGGGGGAAGGGGTGTGGGGGAAGGTGCGCGGGGGTGCGGGGGAAGGTGCGCGGGGGCGAAGGGGTGCGGGGGGGGGAAGGGGTGCGGGGGGGGAATGGGTGCGGGGGGGGGGAAGGGATGCAGGGGGCGTCAGTGCTATGGCCAGCAGAAGCGCAAGGAGAGAGCCAACTGTGTAACAGCTCTGACAACCAATTTTATCTGCAGCGCCTGTGGAAGAGTCTGTCACTCTAGAATTGGCCTTTATAGCCACTCCAGGCGCTGCTCCACAAACCACTGAACACCTCTAGGCGCTTACCCATTGTCTCTCGAGAAAAGGAGGCCAAAGAAGAAGAAGGTAGAAGGATTAGAGGGGACACGAGGAAAATCTTTTTCACCCAGAGGGTGGTGGGTGTCTGGAATTCACTGCCAGGAACGGTGATGGAGGCAGTAATCCTCAATTCTTTTAAAAGATCCCTGGACATGCACCTGAAATGGCAAGGCTATGAACCAGGTGCTGGAAAGTTGGATTAGATTGGGAGGCTAGTTTTTTCAGCCATCACAGACACAACGGGCTGAATGGCCTCCTTCTGTGCCATAATTTTTCTATGGTTCTAAATGATCTTGACAAACCTGAGGAGGCAGGTGGGAGAAATGCAGTGGATGTAGTGCATACTGACTTTAGGAAAGTCAGTGACAAGGGACCACATGGGAGATTAAGGGTAAGTAATTAGGAGGAGGATGGCAAATTGATTAGGAAGGACAAAAACAGGAGATCAAGAGTTAAGGCAGCTTTTTAAAGAAAGTAGTTTGAAGTGCATGCTGGTATCCCAAATGGTTCAATTCTGGGCCAACTTCTGTTCACTATGTACATCAATAATTTGGATATAGACCAAGAGGGTGCGATGTCAAAATTTGCAATTTACTTTAAGCCAATCAAAAAGGTGTGACAGCAAGATGTTGAGGTCTTATAAATGTAATTGCCTTATAAATGTTGATGTATAAAGTGAAACTGAAAATCATGGCACAATAGGTAAGGTGAATCCATACAGGACATGTACACTATAGGCAAGATTTTTGGCATATGAAGAGATATGTTTGGGTGAAGATCTAATAAAGCTCACATGAAGTGCAAGAAATGCCTGGTGAGAACAGTATTATAACAGTATAAATCGTGATTGAAGGCAGGGAAACTGATCATGAAAATCTCATTCTACCTCACCTCAATAATAATTTAATATAAATATCAGCATACTGCAGATACAAGACTGAGGGAAGATAATTAAAGCACAAATCTGGAAATGTCACTAAATAGAATTTCTAATAAAAACTTTAATAATAAAGTAAGATGGCCTGCTGGTAAATGGAAATATAAACAGACAATTATACCATTGTCACAGAAAATGCAGGTCAAAATAATTTTTGAAGTCTAAAAAGAGCAATTATTTAATATCATCACTTTACATAATCTACAGCAAAAGAATAATAATTGCAAAAAAAAAACCTTAAGCCATGTCTGTGCATTCCAGAATTTAATTATCTTCCACTTACTGGAGATCTAGGCACATTTCATTTTAAACTGACCTAGTAATAGCCTAAGTTGTTTATTTAACTTAAATTTCTGTTCAAAGACTCTGCACCAGACAATACCAGTCCTTAGACTGAATATCTCTCATTTAAAATTGCACAAAGGAACTTCATTTCTGCCTGTTTAAACCGTTATTTAATCAGCTGCACAGTGCCATCCTGTGGATTAACACAGAACTTCAGTATCATGATGAAAATTTATACAAATGAAAGCGATGCAGATATGATGTTCTCCCTTGCCTTCAAAAAGAGGGAAATTGCACTAAAATTACAGATTCACCAAGTAGATATATAGAGCTAAATAATCACTCCAAAGCTTAAATAGAACACACCTTACTTCTTAAAACAAAATTACATTTAGTCCCAAATTGAGTGTGCAGGAGATTTAATCCTTCTTATAAGATTCTCTGTATGAGGAATCAGCACTACAGGTCAAGTGGAAAACTGTCTACAGAAAGCAATTACTAGTTTAACATCATAGAGACACACTTGAAAACTCTCCTAGCATATTACAGATGAATTAATGTATGTGTTCCAATATTTGTATTTCAGAAAACAAAAACAAAGAACAAAAATGGGACAGAAAATTCCAAGTTCCTATACACCAATAAAAATGAGAACTGCACAAAATAAGTTATGCATTTAGGTGTCAGCATTTGAACATAACTACTGCAGTCACTGCTGTGTGTTCCTTGAATCTCTGTTAGTCGAGACTGTACACAAATAACTGACCACTCCAGATGGGATCAGTAACACAATATTGTGGGTTCTTTATTGAGTAATGGCAGAAGAGCTGGTATGTTGAGATGTTCACTGTACAGATGTTTCTTCAAGACTGGTAAACACTCAATCACGTGGTGTGTTGCATCATAGCTCTTACATGACTACCATGGTCTTGTAGTCACACCTCTTAAAGATATACACACATATCCCCCTTTTGTCAAAAGGAAAAGAGGGGGAACAGATTTACAAATTTGAACATCTCCTTCAGGCAAGTAAAAGTTAACTATATACATGTAGAGACAAGTATTATGAGATACTACAAAAGGAGCAATAAGAAAATACAAGAACATCAATCGCAAAAATGTAAAGGCGGTTTGTTAACTCTGCCAGATTTCTAAATGGTAGCAATTCTCAGATACTGGAACAGATGTAGGTGAATTGGATTTCATGGAAGAAGAATGTGTAGACTCTGCTTGAGATGTAGTCTTTGATCTTGTATGAGTTGAAATGGAGACTTCTATGGACTTGGAGTTATGCACAGCTCTGATTTGACCTCACTTACGACGTAATGTAGCATCAGTAGGTGTAGTTACTTCGTAAGAACGTGGTTCTGGTCGAACTTTGGAGACTGCTGCAAAACTCCATGTGACAGGGTTTTGAAAGTTAACTTGCTGATCAAGAGTTAATTTGGGAAATTCACTCCCAGCGTGATTGTCATGCATTTCTTTCATTTTCCTGCATTGTTCTAGAAGAACATCTCTAACTTCATGCACTGGATACAAATTTGAATAAAATAATTAAGTAGTTAATTAAAACACATTCAGGATGGCAGGACAGGTGATGTGTCACGGCTGCAGCATGTGGGAGCTCCGAGAGACCATTGTGATCCAGGCAAGCACATCTGCAGTAAGTATTTGCAGTTCGAGGAGCTTCGGTTCAGAGTCATTGAGCTGGAGGCCGAGATGCAGACAATGCGACACATTAAGGGAGGGGAAAGTTACCTGGACACTTTGTACCAGGAGGCGGTCACACCCTTTGGGATAGGGTCTTATGATTTCATCAGTGGTCAGGGACAGGAGAGCGTGACTGCAGCTGAGGCAGGTAAGGGGACCCAGAGGGCAGGAGTGCAGGAGCCTCAGCGTCTGCAATTGTCCAACAGGTTTGAAGTTCTTTCAACTTGTTTGGATGAGTGGGGGCTGCAGGGTGGATGACCTAACTGATAATGGCACCATGGTGCAGGACACCATTCAAGTGGGGGGAGCAAAAAGGAATGTAGTAGTAGTAAGGGACAATATAGTGAGGGGGACAGACACTGTTCTCTGCAGCAAAGAGCAAGAGTCCAGAAGGCTGTGTTGCCTGCCCGGTGCCAGGGTTTGGAACATTTACTCAGGGCTGGAGAGGAAGTTACAGTGGGAGGGGGAGGATCCAGTCGTCATGGTCATGTAGGTAACAATGACAGAGGCAAGACACGGAAGGAGGTTATGCATAGTCAGTACAAGGAACGAGGCACCAAATTAAGAAGCAGAACCTCTATTATTACCTGAGCCATGTGCAAACTGTCATAGGTCAAATAAGATTAAAGAAATGAATGCATGGCTCAAAGACTGGTGTGGCAGAAGAGGGTTCCAGTTCGTGGGACACTGGCACCAGTACTGGGGAAAGTGGGGGCTGTACCTTTGGGACAGTTTACACCTGAACAGTACTGGGGCTGGTGTTCTAGCCAGACGCATAACTAGAGAAGTAGAGAGGGTTTTAAATGAAATAGTGGGGGCAAGGGATCAAATTTGGAAGATGTAGTAAATCAAAGAGTAGAGACAAGGCAAGATAGAAAGGTATCAATATGGGAAATGATAAACAGACCATGACAGGAAGGGCGAGTGTACAAATCTGAAAGCAAATGAGCAGTCAAGGCTAGCCATTACAAAAATAATAAAAGGACAAAACTAAAGGCTCTGCATCTGAATGCACGTAGCATTCAAAACAAAAGTAAATGAACTGTGTCACTCATGGGAGTGGTGTACAGGCCCCTATCAGTACCCATACAGTAGGACAGAGTATAAAGGAAGAAAAAAATGGCAGCTTGTCAGAAAGGTACAACGATAATCATGGGGGATTTTAATCTACATGCAGACTGGAAAAAACAGATGAACTAAGGTAGCCTAGATGATGAGTTCATAGAATGTTTTCGGGATTCTTAGAACAGCACGTTCTGGAGGGCCAACCAGAGCAGTCTATACTAGACCTGGCATTGTGTAATGAGACAGGATTAATTGAAGACCTCATAGTGAAGGCACCCCTAGGTAGCAGTAATCATAATTTGATTGAACTTTATATTCAGTTTGAGGGAGAAAGAAATGGGTCCAAGACTAGTATTTCAAACTTAAATAAGGGCAATTATGAGGGCATGAAAGCAGGGCTAGCTAAAAGTGAACTGGCAAATTAGGTTAAGGGATAGATCAATAAAGATGCAGTGGCAGACATTTAAGGAGAGTTTTCAGAATACACAGAATAGATACATTCCAACGAGAAAGAAAAATTCCAAAGGGAGGAACCACTATCCATGGTCAACTAAAAAAGTTAAATAGAGTATCAAACTTAAAGAAAAAGCATATAATTGTGCAAAGATAGGTGGCAGGTCAGAAGATTGGACAGAATATAAAGAACAGCAAAGAATGGATAAAAGATTGATAAGGAGGGAAAATTAGAGTATGAGAGAAAGCTAGCTAGCTAGCAATATAAAAACAGATAATAAGAGTTTCTATAGATATTTAAAAAAGAAAATAGTTAACAAAGTGAGCGTTGGTCCTACAGAAAGTGAGTCTGGAGAATTAGTAAGGGAAAATAAGGAGATGGCAGATGAATTGAACAGATATTTTGAATTGCTCTTCACTATAGAGGTTACAAGTAATAGCTGTAACTCAGGAAATGGAACAGAGGGAGAAACTCAAGAAAATTACAATCACCAGGGAAATGGTACTGAACAAATTGTTGGAGTTGTAGGCTAACAAGTCCCCGGAACCTGATAGACTTCATCCTGGGTCCTAAAAGAAGTGGCTAGTGAGATAGTTGATGCATTGGTTTTAATTTTCCAAAATTCCCTAAATTCAGGGAAGGTTCCATTGGATTGGAGAATAGCAAATGTAATTCCTGTATTCAAAAAGGATGGGAGACAAAAAGCAGGAAACTACAGGTCAGTTAGCTTAACATTTGTCTTTGGGGAAAATGTTAGAAACTACTATTAAAGACGTTATAGCAGGGCACTTAGAAAAAATCATGGTAATCAGGCAGAGTCAACATGGTTTTGTGAAAGGGAAATCATATTTAACCAATTTATTGGAGTTCTTTGAAGTAACATGTGCTGTGGATAAAGGGGAACCGGTGGATGTACTGTACTTAGATTTCCAGAACACAGAAGGTGCCACATCAAAGGTTATTGCGGAAAATAAAAACTCATGGTGTAAGGGGGTAACATATTGGCATGGATAGAAAATTGGCTAGCTAACAGGAAACAGAGAGTAGGCATAAATGGGTCATTTGCTGGTTGGCAAGATGTAACAAGTGGTGTGCCGCAGGGATCAGTGCTGGGGTCTCAACTTTTTACAATTTATATAAATTACTTGGATGAAGGGACCAAAGGTATGGTTGCTAAATTTGCTGATGGCACAAAGTTAGGTAGGAAAGTAATTTGTGAAGACATAAGGAGGCTACAAAGGGATATAGCTCGGTTAAGTGAGTGGGCAAAGATCTGGCAAATGGAGTATAATGTGGGACAATATGAAATTGTCCATTTTGTCAGGAAGAATAAAAAAGCATATTATCTAAATGGTGAGAGATTGCAGAGCTCTGAGATGCAGAGGGATCTGGGTGTCTTGCTGCATGAATTGCAAAAGGTTAGTATACAAGTTCAGCAAGTAATTAGGAAAGCTAATAGAATGTTATCGTTTATTGTGAGGAGAATTGAATACAAATGTAGGGAGATTATGCTTCAGTTATATGGGGCATCGGTGAGATGACATCTGGGATACTGTGTACAGTATTTGTCTCTGTATTTAAGGAAGGATGTAAGTGTGTCAGACGCAGTTCGGAGAAGGCTTACTAGACTAATACCTGGAACGATCAGGTTGTCTTATGAGGCAAGGTTGGACAGGCTCAGCTTGTATTTGCTGGAGTTTAGAGCAGTAAGAGGCAACTTGATTGAAACATTTAAGATCCTGAGGGCTCTTGACAATGTGGATATGGAAAGAATGTTTCCTCTTGTGGGAGAATCTAGAACAGGGGGTCACTTTTAAAAATAAGGGGTCGCCCATTTAAGACAGAGATGAGGAGAAATATTTTCTCTCAGAGGGTTGTGAGTCTTTGGAACTCTTCCTCAAAAGGCAGTGGAAGCAGAGTCTTTGAATATTTTTAAGGCAGATGTAGATAGATTCTTGATAAGCAAGGGGGTGAATGGTTACCGGGGTAGGCGGGAAAGTGGAGTTGAGGTTACAGTCTGATCAGCCATGATCTAATTGAATGGCGGAGCAGGCTCAAGGAGCCAAGTAGCCTACTCCTGCTCCTAATTCATACGTTTGTATACAGTTCGCATGGGAAGTGCTGTATGTCAGATGTAACAGGCTGTGCCTCATCCTCATTCTCACCCTTAGGAATCTTGAAATAACAAGACATGCGGAAGTTGAAAAGAGCTTTTATCTTCTGGTCACAATATGGACAGATTTAGAAAACCTTTGGAAAGCCACTGGAAAACATTGCACTCCTTTGTTGCAAGGCTCCTTCTAGTGACCGTTTCAGGACTGAAGGGAGATAGTGCTTGGTGTCGCCTGATGCCGTGGATGGGTATCAAGATTAGGTCACTGCATGTTTGCAGACCAGCGATAGTAAGTCCAGTTGTTTGCACAATGTAGAAAAGTTGGGGTTTCCAATCCAAATCATTATAACAGCACTGAATCATAATGGATGCGAGACATGAGATCGGGGACCCATTGTAAGCAGTTAACTGAGTGTTGCTCGAAGTTATCTTGACATGCCATTTACCCGCATACATGCATTTTAAGATGCATGGGGTAAAATGTTAGCACTGGTACCCGTGTCCACTTTTGCTCAGAGCAATTGTGTGCCCTCTTTTCCTGGACATGAAATATGTGCTTCTAGCACAGTAATCGAATCAATGTGCTAAGTAACATTAACAACATGGAATAACTGTTCCGCTCACTCACTTGTGCGTATTCTCTGATCTTCAGGATCAGTAGTGCTAGTGTCACCTGCAACTTCATGGATGAATTAGTTGTGTCAGGATGGAGAATTGCAAAGCTTGTCAAGGCGTGAAAGTGTCCTGCGCTTCGACTGTTTGTGCTCAGGACTCTTGGCCCCAGTGTCTGTCTTGGATTTGCAAGTGTCATTTCCAGCGGCCCCGGACACCCCATGCTTTGCATATGGAGTTAAGTGCTGGACAGGCTTTTGGTGAATGTAAAAGCCTGGACCTTGTATATGGTGTCTTGGATTTGGAATCCCTATTCAATGCACCTATAGTATTTGTAACCTAGAGACTGAAGACTTTGTTGACCTGCGATGATGGACTCAAATTTGTGGCCGTCCTTCAATCAGGCGTCAACCGTGTACTCTTTGGTTTTGTCCAAAAGATCTTTTTGATAAAGTTCCATCGGTGTGGATGCAATCACAAGTTCGGTGATGGGATTGGCGGCAAGTTCAGTGATGGGATTGGCTAGTTCAGTGTCAGTAAAATCACACTCTCGACCTTTGGCACGACGATGACTGACAAACTGGTCTATGGATTCGCTAGGCTGCTGTCTGAAAGACATGAATTAGAGTCAGTGCACTCGAATATTAAGCTTGAGGCGCAATTGGTCTTCTAGAGTGGACCAAATCTTTTCAGGATCCTTCTGTTCTTTGTCATTAAGACCAAAAGTGTTGAGACAATATAGTCCTTCATTGCCATATGCTATGCTTAGCTTTACTGCTTGCTTCTGTGGATCATCAACGGCTAGGTCGTCAAAACAAAGCTTGACTCTGCTTGAAAAGAAGAAATTCTGAAAGTAGGTCAGATGCTTTCCCATTAATTATAGGGAAAAGTGTTGCCATGATTGAAATGACTGTATTGTTGCACCTGCAGAAGAAAAGATGAGCTGTGAAGGCAAATCATAGAAACACTTGCTGTACCACTTCTGAACAGACTTGGATGGTGTGGTGCTGTCTTCTGCAATGAAAAAAAAGTTGTAGTTCCACTGGTGAACTGTTTTGGGAGTTGTGGCACTGTCTCTTGCTGTGGATACTTATTGTAGTACCAAAAATGAACAGGCTTGGAGATTGTGGCGCTGTTGCCAAATTTGCATACTTTTGGCACGAAGGGTAGATTTGGCATAAAGGGTCGATTTGGCACAAAGAAAAATTGAAGGTCCAAAACTGTAAAGGCAATTTTCCCTCGAAAAATAGCAAGAACAATCGCTCCTCCTGAACAACAATAAAGACTCTCCTCAGTTCTGAGTCTTGACTGTCGCTCATTCACTGACAGATTGCGGCACTCCCCATATCAAAACTATGCCGATTTTGTGCTCAGCCCACTGCCGTGATGGGACTAAACCATCCGATGCACCTCGCAAACATAATGAGGTCTGTTACCTTTGTACAGTATTCAACTCACCCAGACTTCCTCGAGTTGCTCCCGTGAAACTGACCTCAGAATCCCTGTGTCAATCGAGTAAGCAGGAGTCTGTAGCCAACCAACTTCACAGCCTGAAGTGAAAAGAAGCTTACTTAGCTGCTGCTGACTGCACTGCTTCAAAGGTAAGAAGGCTGGAAGGGTTGGGGTGTTGGAGATCCAGATCGTTGCTCATGAACTGCCAGGTCTGATGAAAGGTCAGACCTGAAACATTAACTCTGCTTCTCTCTCCACAAATGCTGCCCGATCTGCTGAGTATTTCCAGCACTTTCTGTTTTTATTTCAGATTGTGGCTGAGTAGACTTGAGAGAAAAAATGGCTTGCAACATGGTCTGATCTTCCAAAAGGAAAAGAAGAGTCCTAACACCATTATCAGCTTGTAACATATCTAGTTCTTCTAAAAACCTAGCAGTGCTAACATGTTGCGTCTTTGGGTCTTCAGAAATCTCACCGCTGCCAACATATGGCATGTTCCTTGAACCTCTACATTAGTAGAGACTGTACACAAAGACTGACCACTCCGGATGGGATCAGTAATGCAATATTGTGGGTTCTTTATTGAGTAATGGTAGAGCAGCTAGTACATTGAGATGTTCACTGTACAGGTGTTTCTTCAAGACTGGTAAACGTTCAGAAACACATGGTGTGTTGCATCATAGCTCTTACATAACTAACATGGCCACACCTCTTCAATACGTACACACAGAACAGTCACAGGTTCCTTTTGTTTTTTCCTCAAGTATTTATGGAATGCCTTGCTTTGTGTGCTGAGGTCTTTTTTTTTTACTGCAAAAGTAGAATATGTTTGCTTACTTTTAAACCATTTAGCACTGCTTCATCTAGAAAATTTGCATTTTCAAGACACAGCAACATCTTGTGGGTCATTTTGCTTATTACCGGTAAAATCCAGGATCAGACATACATCTGATACACAATCAGTGCTTCATAAGTGCAGCAGATAATGTAAAGACTTAGCACAGTAAAATACAATCCCATTAGATTTATGATAGTCTTTTCTTGGTTTGCAGCAAAAAAAAAGACATGAAATTGTGAAGAGAAACAGCTAAAATAGTTTAAAACACATGGGAACATAGGAAATAGGAGCAGGAGTTGGCCATTCGGCCCATCGAGCCTGCTCTGCCATTCAAACAGATCATTGCTGATCATCTACTTCTATGCCATTTTTCCCCACTATCCACATATCTCATGTTGCTATTAATATCCAGAAATCTATCGATTTCTGTCTTGAACATGCTCAATAATTGAGCTTCCACAGCCCTCTGAGTTAGAGAGTTCCACAGATTCACCACGCTCTGAGTAAAGAAATTCCTCCTCATCTTAGTCTTAAATGGCCTGTCCCTTATTCTGAGACTGTGTGTCCCCTGGTTCTAGACTCACCAGCCAGGGAAAACATAATGTGAATTCTACAATCTAGCCTGTAAGAATTTTCTAAGTTTCAATGAGATACAGCACCGAAACAGGCCCTTTGGCCCAACGAGTCCGCGCCAACCATCAACCACCCATTTATACTAATCCTACATTAATCCCATTTTTTCCCTCTCACATCCCCACCTTCCCTCAATCCTCCAACCACCTACCTCCACTAGGGACAATTTTTTACAATGGCCAATTTACCTATCAACCTGCAAGTCTTTGGCATGTGGGAGGAAACCAAAGCACCCGGAGGAAACCCACACAGTCACAGAGAGAACTTGCAAACTCTGCACAGACAGTACCCAGAACCGAACCCAGATCGCTGGAGCTGTGAGGCTGCGGTGCTAGCCACTGCGCCATTGTGGCACCCACCACAAATTCTCCTGTTTCCGCCTGTAATGGACCCACATTTGTCCTTGTTAACCTTTTCCTTTTCCCATACCTAAAGAAGCTTTTACAGTCCGCCTTTATGCTTCCAGCTAGCTTCCATTCATATTTTCATATTCTCTTTTCCTTTTCTTTATCAGTTTCTTGGTCCTCCTTTGTTGGATTCTAAATGGCTCCCAATCCTCAGGCCTACCACCTTTTCTAGCGACCTTATAAACCACGTCCTTTGACCTCATGCAATTTTTAACTTATTTTGTTAGTACGGTTGATTCACCTTTCCTGTTGTGTTTTTGCATCTTAGAAGAATGTATATGTGTTATAAACCATGTAATACTTCTTTAATACTGGCCATTGCATGTCTACCGTCAAATCTTTTAATGTATTTTCCCAATCCACCATAGTCAACTTGCCCCTCATACCTTCATAGCTTCCTTTGTTCAGATTTAAGACCCTAGTTTCAGAATGAACTGTATCTCTTCCAAACTTAATGTAAAATTCTATCATATTGTGGTTACCATTTCCTAATGGCTCCTTTACAACAAGGTTATTAATTATCCCTTTCTCATGACATAATAGTAAATCTAAAATAGCCTGATCCCTAGTTGATTCAACATACTGCTCTAGAAACCCATCTCGTACACAGTCCAGGAATTCATCCTCCACAACATCAGTGGTAATTAGGTTTACCCAGTCTATATGTAAATTGTCGTCGCCCATTATTACTGTATTGCCCATGCTCCCAAGCTTCTGCAACTGGCGATACTTCCTGCAGATGTGTTTGTCAAGGACCCATGGTCTGTCCACGAGTTCCTACATACCACAGGAGGCACATTCAAATCGGCCGAGCTGCTCTGTCATACCTTAACTTTACAAACTATTATTGTTAGTGTAATAAGAAGAATAACTTACCAGTTACTCAACAATCAGCTTCTTCCCCTGTATCAAGAACCAAATACTGGAGGCTGAAAAGGCAGAAAAAGAAAAGAGACAAAAGAGCACCTCCTTCCCCTCATCACTTAACTCCCTCACACACCAAACTCAGCCTCACACTGTCTCCAAGCAGCACTTTCTAATTAGTAATAAATTACACTAACTAAAATCTTAGTAATACTAACCTTACCACTTACCAGTTAGCTATTTGAGGGTTAAAAAGCTACTTTTTTTCTGATTTTCTAGCTATTTACAGACACAATCTAACAGCAGTTTCTCACCAACCAATCAGCTTACAACTTTCCTGTGATGTCACTGTTAGGTTGTTTTTCCACTCTGTCTTCAAATCCAGTGCGCGCCGACCTCCAGTCACAACCACAATCTGCCTCTCCGATCTCCCAGGTAAGTGCAGGCCCTGAGCCTTGGTCTTGATTTATAACTCTGTCATGCAGGCCTCCACCTGCCAAGCATGAGGCGTATTAATTTTGCCACATGAACATAACATTTCAAACTGTTGTTGAAGTGAAGAAAGGACTTGCTTTCAAAAATTGCCAGATCTTGTCTGGAAAAACATGTGTATATTAACAGACAGTGTTTGGAAAGGACAAAGGTCCATTCTTTGACACATTCAACCCACAATGGACTTTTGATCACCAGACGTTGAAGGTGGGGGAGCTCGCATTCCAGGTTGACTGCTAAGATGGCTGAATGGTCAAACCAGCTAGTCACATGACTAACCTGCTGGGCAACCTGAGTTTTTTGAATTTGTACAAACAGTTTGGGCAGAAAGCAGAATGCTCCTGGACTGAGAAGATATCTCCTGGTTGACTCGCCACAGCCTCTCCTGTCTGCCTGCTCCCATCTCTTTCCCAAGGAACTCCAAAACTACTGAAGACACATGAACCCCAAGAGAGAAAAGTCTCTTACAGCGAACAATGTTTAAGAAGAATACTGGGCCCCAATGAAAAGCAAGATCTACCTACAATAAAGGACACTACAGTGAGCTCGAAGAACCATAACACAAAAAAACCTCCTCAGATATTGCCTCAAACTTTTCCACTTTATTTCTTCTGCTCTATCCTGTCTCTATCTGCATGTGCGTATGGCATGTGCATGCTAGCATGGGCACGTCATGCGTTAACAGAGTTAGAGTTTAAGTTTTAAAAATTTCAAGCTTTTCTTCTTTAAACCTAAGAAAGCCTGTTTCTGCTGGTTTCTTTGCCTTATAATTGGAAAGCGGTGAACAAGGATTCACAAGGGGGGAGCTAAAAACACTGTTTTTAAAATTAAACCCTGTTACAGTTAAGACCAGGTGAAGGCTGAAAGGGACCCCTAGACACCTTCCTCACTGGGTTGTAACAAGCTCCCTCTCTTCGATGTGATTCCTCACAGGTCAACTGCCTCTCCGGTGTCCCGGGTAAGTCAACATTAGTTCCCATTTATAATACCCCACTGCCCAAACTGTCAGTGGTATAACGTACAGTACTTCTTCCATTTGCATACACTTTTGATATAGATACATCAACACCAAATCAACTGTTCCTGTTTGAATTTTCCACACACATACTATAAAGTCGCATTTTCAACATTTTATCATCCTGGTTGTAAATTTTCAAGGCATAGTATTAGCCCATGCTACTAGAGCCAAATTCAAAATGATGGATCTGATACAAATAATAGTGATGACAGCCCTTTACTTTTGAAGACAACCCGTTCCTGAGTATGCCGCATCATTTTCACCACACGGTTGCCCATAAGGTAAATGGGTATTAATTAAGCTAGAGATCTGCCTCCTCCCACTTGCATTTATTTAGCACCTCATGTCAAAACATCTCAAAGCCCTTCATAAAACGAGTATTTTGAGGTACAGCTCACTGCGTAAACCAGCAATATCACATAAATAATGAGATAAGAACATAAGAAATAAGAGCTGGAGTAGGCTATTTGGTCCTTCGAGTCTGCTCTGCCATTCAGTAAGATCATGGCTGATCTCCCACCTCAACTCCATGCTCTATTCCAGAGAGCCAGTCGGTGAAAGATGATACTGGAGCCAATCTTTACTCAGTCTTATACTTATTTTACAGAGTGAAACTTTACAAGCATATACATCCTAACTCAACCATACACTGTTTTAGTAAGTGTCTCTTTATATGTGCTCAAGTAAAACCTAAATCAATGCCCTCCACCTGCATATAATTAACACTCCACCTTCCTGGACTATCCCCATATCCCTTAATTCTCTTAGTACCCAAAAATCTATCGAACTCTGTCTTGAATATACTCAACAACTGAGCATCAACGGCTCTCTGAGGTAGAGAATTCCAAAGATCCACAACACTGCGAGTGAAGAAATTTCTCATCTTAGTTGTAAATGGCTGATCCCTTACTCTGAGACTGTGACCCCCCCGTGTTCTAGACTCCCCAGACACGGGAAACATTTGCTCAATAACTACCTTGTCAAATCCTTAAGAATTTTATGCTTCAATTAGATCACCCGTCATTCTTCTAAACTCCAGAGAATATAGGCCTAGTCTACTCAATCTCTCCTCATAGGAACCAGTCTAGTGAGCCTTTATTGTATTCCCTCTAAGGGGAAGTATCTCCTTCCTTGGGTAAGGAGACCAAAACTGTACACAGTACTCCAGGCGTGGTATAACTAATGCCCTGCATGAATTAATAATCTTTTTTGATGTTACTGGTTAAAAAAAGAATGTTGGCCAGGACAATCAAATGATTCCCTATTACTTAAATAGTGTCATAGGTTTGTAAACATCCAGCTGAACCACCAGAGCAGTATCCTAGGCCCAACCATCTTCAGCTGCTTCATCAATGACCTTCCCTCCATCATAAGGTCAGAATTGGGGATGTTTGCTGATCATTGTACAGTGTTCAGCACCATTCACAACTCCTCAGATAATGGAGCAATGCATGCCCATGTGCAGCAAGACCTGGACAACATTCAGACTTGGACTGATAAGTGGCAAGTAGCATTCACGCCACACAAGTGCCAGGCAATGACCGTCTCCAAAAAGAGAGAATCTAACCATCTCCCCTTAACATTAAATGGCAGTACAATCAAAATCCTGGGGGATACCACTGACCAGAAACTTAACTGGACCAGCCACATAAATACTGTGGCTACAAGAGCAGATCAGAGACTGGGAATTCTGCAAGAAGTCACTCACCTCCTGACTCCCCAATGCCATCTACAAGGCACAAGTCAAGAGTGTGATGGAATACTCCCCACTTGCCTGCATGAAATCAGCTCCAACAACACTCAGCAAGCAGTGTGTACCATATACAAGATGCACTGCAGCAACTCACCACGCCTCCTTCGACAGCACCTTCCAAATCTGTGATCTCTTCCACCTAGGAGGACAAGAACAGACAACACTTGGGCACACCACAATCTGCAAGCTCCCCTCCAAGCCACACACCATCCTGACTTGGAAATATATTGCCGTTCCTTCACTGTTGCTGGATCAAGATCCTGGAACTCCCTCCCGAACAGCACTGTGGGTGTACCCGTATCAAATGGACTGCAGCGGTTCAAGAAGGCAGCTCACTGCCACCTTCTCAAGGGCAATTAGGGATAGGCAACAAATGCTGGCCTTGCCAGCGATGCCCACATCCCATGGAAAGAATAAAAAGAAGTTTAAAAAATGATGCACCCACGAAGAACAGTACTTCCTGGGCAGTAAAACCAACACTGGGCAGAAGCCAAATAAGCCAATGCTAAAGAAAAAGACTAGAGAACAGGCTATTTTAGATTTAGTATTATGTAATGAGAAAGGGCTAATTAATAATCTTGTTGTAAAAGAACCTTTAAGGATGAGTGGCCATAATATGACAGAATTTTACATGATGTTTGAAAGTGAGGTAGCTCAATCTAAAGCCAGGGTGTTAAATTTGAACAAAGGAAATTATGAAGGTATGAGGGGCAAATTGGCAGAGGGGGATTGGAAAAATACATTAAAAGGCATGACAGTACATAGGCAATGGATAGTCTTTAAAGAAATATTACATAGTTTACAGCAACTATACATTCCTTCAAGGCACAAAAACACCAAAAGTGAAGGCAGTCAACTGTGGATAACAAAGGATGTTAAGGATTGTATAAGATTGAAAGAAAAAGCCTATCAAGTTGCCCGAAATAGTACAAAACCTGAGGATTGGGGGGATTTTAGAATACAGCAAATGAGGACGAAGAAATTGATAAAGGACTAGCAGAAAATATAAAATGGACTGTAAAAGCTTCTACAGGTATGTAAAAAGGAAATGTTTGGCTAAGACATTTGTGGATCCATTAGAAGCAGAGTCAGGAGAATTTAAAATGGAGAACAGAGAAATGGAAGAGAAGCTAACTGATTACTTTGTGTCTGTCTTCATTGAGGAAGATACAAGAAACCTCCCAGAATTAGAGATCCAAGGGATTAGGGGGAATGAGGAATTGAAGGAAATTAGTATTAGTAAGAAGGTTGTATTGGAGAAATTAATGGGGCTGAAGTTGATAAGTCCTCAGGACCTGATATTCTGCATCCCAGTGTGTTGAAAGAGGTAGCTATGGAGATAGTGGATGCATTGGTGATCATCTTCCAAAATTCTATAGAGTCTGGAGCAGTTCCTGCAGATTGGAAGGTCTCAAATGTCACCCCACTATTTAAGAAGGGAGGGAGAGAGTAAACAGGGAATTACAGACCTGTTAGCCTTATATCAGTAGTAGGGAAAATGCTAGAATCTATTCTAAAGGATGTGATAAATGGACACTTGGATAATAATGATCTGATTGGGCATAGTCAACATGGATTTATGAATGGGAAATCATGTTTGACTAACCTGTTGGAGTTTTTTGAGGATGTTACTAACAGAATTGAGAAAGGGGAGTTGGTGCACGTGGTTTACTTGGATTTTCAGAAGGCTTTTGATAAAACCCCCACAGGAGGTTGGTTAGCAAAATTAAAGGACATGGGATAGGAGGTAATATACTGGCATGGATTAAGGATTGGTTAACAGACAGAAAGCAGAGAGTAGGAATAAATGGACCATTCTCGCATTGGCAGGCTGCGACTAGTGGGGTACTGCCAGGATCAGTGCTTGGGCCCTAGCTGTTCACAATATACATCAATGATTTGGATGTGGGGACCAAATCTGGTATTTCCAAGTTCGCAGATGACACAAAACTAGGTGGAAATGTGTGTTGTGAGGAAGATGCAAATCGGCTTCAAGAGGATTTGGACAGACTTAGTGACTGGGCAAGAATGTGGCAGATGGAATATAATGTGGAAAAATGTGAGGTTATCCACTTTGGTAGGAGGAACAGATGTGCAGAGTATTTCTTATATGGTAAGAGATTAGAAAGGGTAGATGTACAAAGGGACCTGGGTGTCCTTGTCAATATGTCACTGAAAGCTTATATGCAGGTGCAGCAAGCAATTAGGAAGGCTAATGGTATGTTAGCCTTTATCGCAAGAGGATTTTATTACAGGAGTAGTGAAGTCTTGCTTCAATTGTATGGAACCTTGGTTAGATGGCACTTGGGAGTACTGTGTGCAGTTTTGGTCTCCCTACCTTAGGAAGGATATGATTGCCATAGAGCAAGTGCAACGAAGGTTGACCAGACTTGTTCCTGGGATGGCGGGAAGAGAGATTGGGGAAACTGGGCCTGTATTCTCTAGAGTTTCTAAGAATGAGGAGTGATCTCATTGAAACAAAATATTTAAAGGGATAAACAGGGTAGATGCAGCCAAGATGTATCCCCTGGTTTGGGAGTCTAGAACCAAGGGACACAATTTCAAAATAAGGGGGAAGCCACTCAGGACAGAGATGAGGAGAAATTTCTTTACTCAGAGGGTTGTGCATCTTTGGAATTCTCTACTCCAGAGAGCTATGGAAGCTCAGTCATTGAGTATGTTTAAAGCAGAGATTGACAAATTTCTAAATACAAATGACATAAGGGGATATGAGGATAGTGTGGGAAAAAGGCATTGAAGTGGAAGATCAGCCATGATCATATTGAATGCTGGGGCAGGCTCTTTGGGCTGAATGGCCTACTCCTGACCCTATGTTCCTATGTACTTTAAATTCTATTTTTCTGATGACAAATTGGCTTCTTAGTACTTGCTAAATTCTAGTCATGAGCATGTTGGCAGTTCAGCAAATAAATGGTTCCAAGGCTTTGACTCTGTATCTCAATTAGGAGTGCAGCATAGAAAACAACAGATCAGGTCAATTCTTTGTGAGGAGAAAATTAAACTCAGTCAGTCAAGTACTACCTAATTAAATAGAAGGGAGAAGTTTTATTTGAATTAACATACTGGCATGTTTAATTTTGTTATCAACCAAAACATATTAATCAATTTCACTCCTTAGCACCATGAGCAATATCTCTACATGTCAGCCTTCCCTTGAACACTAGTACACGGTAGTTCATCTAATTTATTCATTGACTGATTCAGGATCACTTAAGTAGTTGTGCCATCAGGAACTCAACATCCATATTCTAAGATGCTGACTTGGCATCACCTTTGCTGCTTAAAGGAGCAAACACTCCAAGCTCATTAATATAAAGAACAGAGGTACAAAGTGCAAATTCTGCACAATTTCCACAAATATAGGTCAGTTTTAAATTACAACAATTTGCATGTCGCCAGTGCCCTTAACATAGGAAAACAACCCAATATGCTTGATAGAAACGTTACCACACATGGAGTATATGTTTTCAGGAAATAAGGGGAAGGGAGTAAACAGAAAGAGAAAATTGATAAGGAAGTTTTTTTTAAAAAGTCTTCTCTTGCCCTCTACCAAAATAACACATTCCTAAGCAGATCAATTTAATTACATCTTCTTTGGCCTCCTTATCTCGAGAGACAATGGATCAATTTAATTACATCACATAATTCAATTTTAGTTTCAGTGTCATTCCACGAGCACACTTATTCATGCATTCCATTGAAGTTTAAAGCCAAAAGAAAAGTCCATATTTATCAGCCCAGGGCCAAAGGTATAGCAAAGAACAAAACTTGGCCCTTTGTCAACCCAATTTATTCAACAAAAACTATTATAACACAATGTGACAATACTTGGTTTTACGACGCTGTTGCAATTTCAAAAAAAAGAGTATTCACATTCTCGTTATATGGCTGAGGATTATCTGCCACTCAAGTCCACAATTAAAGACTTATGATTATTTTTTAATCTTATATTTACATTATTTGGACAGGAAAAACGGACAGTATCTACTTCATCCAGCTACAATGTGTTCTGCAAGTATTGCATCATGTTTTGATCCACTCTCAGAAGTGAGCCACCACAAGAGGATAAAGTAAGAAGGGTGATTTTAAGAAGAAAATTAATTCTGTGCACTTTATTTCTGTTTCATGATTGCTCCATTCACAAAATGCCACAGGGCCAAGAAAATATACTGAGTGCACAAAAACTGCTAATGCGAAGCTAAACATAGATTTACGTGCTACTTTCTGCAATCTATCATTTTCATAACTGGGGGACATTTTATAATGAATCACAAGAAACTGATCAGTCCAGTAAACAAAAATTAACCAATCACAAAAAATCAAAAAGACTTAACAAAATGATTCTTTTAAAGAATTCATTAATTAAAAACTTCAATGCCCGTCATAAGATTATACTCTAAGGAGCGCTTTTTAAACAAACACTGCATGCCAGTAATGCAATTAATGCACATTTTCAAAGTTGGCAAATGGTTAAGAAAAATATACATTTCACTGAAACCAACTAGATGTGTTACTTACACCAGGGATACGATGTCTCCACGTTGCACTTCATAGTTCCTTACACTCCATCGATTTAAAAGCACTATATCACATGTGGTTCTTCCTGGAGGGTTTAATGATGGCTGAGAAATCATACGATAGAAGTGTTAAAAACTGGAAGTATAACTTCTGGAGACATTACACAATAAATAATAAATGTAAAATAATCACAAAGTAGGAAATGTATTAATTGTAATCCTTAAGGTACCCCCTGAAGAAAGAAAATGTCATACTTGAAGGTGCAAAGATTTACTGAGCTGCTAACACAGGAATAAATACTTAATGAATTATTTCTTATGTCTCAAACTTGCTTAAAAAGGAACACAAAAGTGTTGAATAATATTATGTGAATGGGAGCATAATCATGCAAAATTTTTCAACATAATTGGAACACTTTTGAAATCTATGGTTTTGTATCATATAACTAAATTTGTAATAATTTGGACTAAGAATAAAACAGTTTCAGGATGATTTTTGTACACAGTACATTAAATTCAATTCCTTGTTACCATACAAGAAAAACCAAAATGTTATTGGTTTAAACCAGAATAACCTGCTTTGAAGAATCACAGGAAGTAGCCAATTGCCATCATTTACGTAATTCCATGATTGCTTTAATATAGATGATAATTCCAAAAATATTCCATAACAGCACTGGGGAATATCTTTTAAAACTGTCCTGAGCTCCTGTCCATTCTCTGAGCTCTCTGTTTTAGAACTACTTCTCTATGATAATTAGAAACATTCAGAAATGGGTCAATCATGATTCTATCAGATAGCCTTGACTTATATTGTAACACTCTTGCCACCAAGGCAAATCAGGGGCTCGAGCTCCACAACAGAATCTTGAGCAGATAATTTAGTCTGATACTTCAGTGCACTACTGAGAGTGCACTAGACTGTCAACATTTACTGTTCATTCAACACTGCCAGAAATAGGGACCTGGCATTTATCTCATTATTATTTGTTGGACCTTGCGAAGCATAAATTGGCTGCTGTATTTACCTACATAACAACAGTAACTACACTTTAAAAGCACTTCATTTGCTGTGAAGCACTTTGGAATGACCTGAGAATGTGAAAGGTGCTTATATAATTTAAAGGTCTTTCTTTGCTTTGCAAGTCCTTAACATAAAACTGTCCCAAATTCGACCATACTTGGTAGAACTTATAGCAGCTTTAAAAAAAAGGATTCACAATGTGACAAATTATGATGTTAAACTATTGCAATTAGATGTGCTTTTTGAGGCTCTACTGTAATGAACCTATGGCACACTTGGACTACTGCAAAACTGCAGTATACACAAACCTAGTGCAATAAGTTGAAAGGAAAAGATAAAATAAGTAAGGATCAATATTAAACTATACAACATTGAAAATACAAGCAAACCATAAGAGTTAATGAACTTCAATGATATTGACAGCAGAAAGCGAAGTATTAAGTACTGAGATGAGGAGAAATTTCTTCATTCAAAGGGTTGTGAATCTTTGAAATCCTCTACCCCAGAGGATTGTGGATGCTCCATCGTTGAATATATTTAAGGCTGATATAGACAGATTTTTGGTCTCTCGGGAAATCAAGAGATATGGGGAGTGGGCAGGAAAGTGGAGTTGAGGCTGAGGATCAGCCATGACCATCATACTGAATGATACAGCAGGGTTAAAAGGCCATATGGTCTACTCCTGCTCCTTTTTCTTATGTTCTAAGAACAGGCAACAAGACAGAAACACTGGAGTTCCCCAAGGATCTATACTTGCCCCCCCCCCTCCTATTTTTCATCTACATGCAGCATGGTGACATAATTTCTCATGATGATCATTACTCATAATTACTACCTGATTATTGCAGTAAGGTGCCAATCTAAGTATGTTCCTCAGCATCTAGACTGATCGCATTTACTGAGCCACTAACTGAATGGCAGAGCATGATTGAGGAGCATTATAGCCTACGCCTGCTCCTATTTATCAGCACGATTTGAAACTGCTGGACCTCTGGATGGCATATCACAAGGTATGCAGAGTGGAAAAGAGATATATAGATTAATTAGAGAAAAATAAAACAAAACAGGGCTAGAATAAACTAATTTATTAGTTGCCTAAAAATAAATTGCAAAAAAAATAATGTAAATGGCAAAGACGTGAATGGGTTTCTACAATGTGTGCAGGATTGCTTTCTCAATCAGTATGTTTTCATCCAACATGGAAAGAGGTAATGCTTGAATTAAGGTCTAGGAAATTAAGTGGGACAAGTACCAAAATGCAAGGGCAGTGAAACATTTAGGAAACAATGACCATAATTAGGTTTAAAAAAAAAACTGTAAAGTAAAACAGTGAAAGGTAAAGTATTTGATTGGAAAGGTCAATTTCAATGAGATAAAAAGCAAAGTAGTCCAGACCAATTGGAAAAAATAATTATTAGATAAAACAGCAGACAAAATAATTAGAAATGGCCAATTTAGAGAAAAAATTAGACATCCCCACAAGTAAAAGCAGTGCAGCAATAGCTAAAGATCCTTGCGTGAGTAGAGAAAGTGAAATTAAACTGTTCCTTAAAAAGAGACATGTGACAAATTCAGGGTTAAACATCACAAAAGAGAGCGGAAGCAAGAAAAAATAATTGAAGGTCATGAAGAAAGACAAAGGGCAATGGTAAACGATGCAATAAGTGCATAAAAAGTAAAAGAATAATTAAAAATATAGCTAATGGAAGATGAAAACATCTCTTGTAGAATGAAGAAACAGTGAAATATTAAATGATTACTTTGCTTCAGCTTTCATAGAAGAGTAGAAATAAAAGGCTATGAGTAGGTAGAGCTATTAGATACATTGCTATAGATAAGAAAACAGTATCTAGCTAAGATTTGCGAAACTTCTTTAAGGAAAACAATTCTAATCTAACAAAACAATGATACAATTTTGAAATGTTGGGTTTCAATATGCAAACAAAAAAAATGATAAATTCAATTTAAAAAGTGGTCCAATATATGTCTGAAATGAAGTCTTTATGATTGGTTCGCAACAGCGCGGAAAATGGGAGATCAGCATGAATCGCTGATAATAAGTAAGAGTGCTGGGCCTGTAGGTGCAACCACAACGAAATGTTCTGCTAACTGCAAAGCTTTTTCCACTAACTCCTTGAAAGCAGGATGTTAAAGCTGCAGGGAAGGTAAAAGATTAATGAATGACAGTCACAATTCAGTCCAGAATCAGCAAGGTAGGAAAAATGAACCTTGTATCTTGTTAGGTGGTAGTTTTAATAGCCACCTGAGTGCGAAATTGGATAGCAATGTGTATAAGAAATTAAAGACATATCTAGGTGGATTTAATTACAAATCAAACTGCAGGATCACATCAGGGCTGGTTGAGGAAATATCAAGAATTCCTCTGCCCATGTGATCGTGTGCTAGCTACACACATGAAGGAATTCCTACTGTTTGAGGTATTCCTCTTGTTAACATCTCATTCTTTTAAAATGTAAAATAGATCAGTCGTTTGCTGGCATTGCATATTGTTTTCTGGTAAATCACTTTGGCAAACATCTGTTTCTCAAAATGCACAGAAATATATACTAGAAAGCAGATGATCAGGAGATACAAACACAATCCTATAATTGCATCTTCTAATCAAAGTAATGGTTAGGGATATAAAGTTATGACTTATTCATGCCAGCTAATAGCACAAACTACTGAATAATGTTCGAGTTATTTCACTACAATTGAACGCTTTATGAAGTCATAATCTAGAAAGCTACCTTTAAAATTACTTCAGCTGGCCTGTAACAATTAAAAATGAAATAGTATGTTTCCACAAATATATACATTAATGTAATTTATGGGTTTAAAGTTTTAACAGTTTTTCAAACAAAATACAAAAAAGGGGAAGGTGTAGAACAATTGCTTCTTCTGTTGACAAAGAATTTGTTAATCCATTCATTTTGTCACTCACTGATTGTGTCTGAGATCAGTCTTCCTTACTTGAGGAATAAAGTGCATATCCAACTAATCTCCATTGCATTTATTTGGCATGAATAGAATTCTGCGTGAACTAAAGAGTTTAAGCATCTTTAGTTTATAAAATGAACTGTGGATGCTTAAAACATACAACTGCCTGGCTTGGTGATTTGGGGCGAGAACTGTCCAGTTCTTGGTATAATCTAAATGACTACAAGACCTACTGACAAATCTCTAAATTGTATACCAGCATTTTTACTTATGACCTTTGACAATTCTATATCTTAGGAATGCATATTATTTGGAACATACATCGTAAAAATCTTTTATTCCAATTCATGTTGCTATAAATGGACAAAATATTATCTCATCACCGTAAATCCTCACATAAAATATCTTTCACGGGAAAACTTGGCATTCTTGCAGCTTTGTGCACGTGCCAACATGCATTATTTTCAAAGCTGTCAAGATTATGCAGCACACAAAGGATTAATTACTGTAACTGCATTCAGACTATTTTTCTCACAAGCTACCAGTGTTTGTACCTCAGGCGGAAAGCATGTTGGTGATATCTGACCTGTCATTTGATGCTAGATAATAGAATACCTTACCGTCAGCGATAATATTAAGTATTCTTGGTCAGTTATAGCACAAATCAGCAGAAACTGCTGAACTATCGTTCTTTTGCACAAACAATACAGCCTCGACAACTGGATGAAAATAGTCCAGTACATCTTTCAAAGCTTTTCAGTTAGTTAAGTGAAAAATCACAGAAAATCTCTCTCAACAAGGCAATATAAAAATTATACAAAGATTCACTGGATTTTCAAAACTACGAGGAGTAAAGCCTCAAATTCAAATGCAGTAACATCTCCACATAAAATGTGATGAACGGTACACAAAGGTGACGTCGGCAGCTTTTATGTTGGGTAGCCACTTGGAAAAAGTAACTGCAGCATAAAGTGCAGTTGAGGACTTGAAAGTTATGAAAACCTACTTCAAGACGAGGCCTAGGGCCCTACCAAATTCACGGCCATGAAAAATGCATCATGGACTGTGAAATCTTGGGTCCTCCCTGAAATTGGCCTTTTTGCAAACTTCGCACGTTCTATTCATTGACACAAGGCTCACCTCACTGATTGGCAGATGAGGGAGGGCTTCCGGTGCAGTTTTGAGAGAAGCAGTCTGCAGTGTTAGCAGACAAGTAAGAATGCCAGAATGAGCAAATCAAAAATGGGTCACAACCATTACATCGAGTGAAAGAATTTGGAAGCCAAATTCTGCATACCGATGGTGGAACACGGTTTTGTATAAGCTGCAATGTTCCGTTGGATCACATGCGGCGGGCAACTTTTCAGCCGCACTTAAAGAGTCAGAAAGCCACTGCAGCAGAAAGAGAGCATCCGACACCACACTGCTGGAAAATGAAAATGCAAAAAAACAAGCAACTATTTCATTTCTTTTTGAGAAATCAACAGACTGCTCAGAAGATCATCATTTGGTTACAATGGAACTTGTGGATGCTTTTGCAAGGGCCAACATAGAATTGAAAAACTTTGATCATCCAAAACTGCCCATTCAACGGAATGTGCAAAATGGTGGTTGCTTGCCAAGTGCAAATAAATGATGACAGGACTACCTACCAAAAGTTTCTGCTACACATTGTCAGGGGAAGTAACACATGCGAGTTGTCTGACAATTCCAACAAACTCTGTGGATGTGGAGAGAGCTGTATCTAAACACGGACAGGCGTTCACAGTGCAGTGATAGGCAATGAAAAAAGAGACAGTTACATGACCTGTCTCTCTGTAAAGGGTTTGGATAGGCTCAAAAAAGTTGGCCCAGTACACAAAATAAAATTGCCCATACATCTGCATTAATTAACAGTTTCTTTCACAGAAGTCATGAGTGGTATCTGGTCACAAATGCCTTATATGCTACATTTAGGATCAACATATTGTTGGAAAAGGGCAGAGGATGATTTGCACTGCACCTTGAGCTGTACTTGATTTCAAATACAAGATGAAGACTTTCTGTGTTAATCAGTGGACCATTAAATCTCCAGCTGCATTTGCTGACGGGCAACCAGTGGGTGATGCAGTACTGGCACATGCACAAATACAGCCTCATCGACTGAAATGTCACTGTCTGTGACACCTCAGACAGCTGCCAGTAATAAAAATGGCGCTGCTCAATTTGACACAAAAAAATTAAACCCAAAACCCCTCAATTGCTGCAATCGCCACCTCCATTCCAACTCAACAATACCGATTCCTCCCACCATTGCCATTTCTCTTTGCCACTTCCTCCGGTGACCGTCTGCACGCGCCCCGCCTTGCCACTCCCCTCCTCGGCTGCTGAAGTGGTGAGCAAGCGACCGGGAGGGGGAAGTGGCAAGGCGGAGAGCGAGTGGCCAAGGTGGGGGGAGCGGCGAGGCAGGGAACGAGCAGCCAAGGGGGAGGCGGGGAACAGCAAGGCAGCAAACGAGTAGGCAAGGTGGGGAAGCGGCGAGGAGGGGGGAGAAGCGGGGAGCAAGCGGCTGAGGGGGGCAAGCTGCAAGGTGGGATGTAGCGGCAGGTAGTCAAAAGCGGGATACTGTTGGGAGGAATGGAGGCGACAATCACAGCCATTATGTCTGATATCAGCACGTGCATTCACACATTGATACTGGCAAGGAGACAATTGCTCGGACGCACTGATGATGTTCGTGATCGCTTTGGGCATGCTCTGCGATGTCAGAAGACACTTTGTAAATCTCCAGGACCTTAAATCTTCACTTTAATTAAGATATTTTTAACAATATCTGCCTGCTTTATAGAGATTACAATTTGTTTTCACTGTCAAGGAATTGCCAATGTGGTTGAGATTTAATCTACTTAAAGAGGGACTCTTTTCTTTTTTCTTTCTCGTCATAGTAGGCTTTCAATTGAGCTTTTCTTAAATATTGTGATGCCACAGCAAACAACCAAAACCTATATGCAGGACATGACCAATATTGAAAATAAAAAGAAAAAAAGAAAAAGGAACTAGTAATTAGGTGATGCCAAGTTTGAATTCTGAAGTCTGAAAAATTAGAGTAACAGATTGTGCAATATCTTAAGGTTGTTATATATTGTTATAATATCTGTAAAGTGCTAAGAACTAATTGTCATGTGTAAGTGTTCTGTAGGGGGGGTGGGGGTGTGGAAGGCAATTCATGGCTGCACTAGAGTCATGGGACATGTAACAGGAAATCAGCCGAGGGCGGTCCTAAACCTGAGAGCATGGTTGCTGAATGATTAAACAAAGAGCTCACGCCTTACCAAGTTAAAAGTGTGATTATTTCTAACTGTTGGGAACCAGAAAACAACCAGGAGACATAATATGGTGGCAAGTGTCTGTGAGTGAACCCAAAACATTTTAAATGAAATTAATGCTGAATTAGATTGGAAAAGAAATTTACCCAAATTAGGGCCAGAGAAAGAAAGAAAAACTGAATGAATCGTGCAAAAACGTAAAAACGAAATGTCAGCCAGGACTGGAATGAATGCACAGCTACACAGTGTGGCTTTCGTGCAGAGAGATCGACTATTGACATGCTGTTCTCCCTTCGTCAGATACAGGAGAAATGCCGTGAACAACAGATGCCCCTCTACATTGCTTTCATTGATCTCACCAAAGCCTTTGACCTCGTCAGCAGACGTGGTCTCTTCAGACTACTAGAAAAGATCGGATGTCCACCAAAGCTACTAAGTATCATCACCTCATTCCATGACAATATGAAAGGCACAATTCAACATGGTGGCTCCTCATCAGAGCCCTTTCCTATCCTGAGTGGTGTGAAACAGGGCTGTGTTCTCGCACCCACACTTTTTGGGATTTTCTTCTCCCTGCTGCTTTCACATGCGTTCAAATCCTCTGAAGAAGGAATTTTCCTCTACACAAGATCAGGGGGCAGGTTGTTCAACCTTGCCCGTCTAAGAGCGAAGTCCAAAGTACGGAAAGTCCTCATCAGAGAACTCCTCTTTGCTGACGATGCTGCTTTAACATCTCACACTGAAGAATGCCTGCAGAGTCTCATCGACAGGTTTGCGTCTGCCTGCAATGAATTTGGCCTAACCATCAGCCTCAAGAAAACGAACATCATGGGGCAGGATGTCAGAAATGCTCCATCCATCAATATTGGCGACCACGCTCTGGAAGTGGTTCAAGAGTTCACCTACCTAGGCTCAACTATCACCAGTAACCTGTCTCTAGATGCAGAAATCAACAAGCGCATGGGTAAGGCTTCCACTGCTATGTTCAGACTGGCCAAGAGAGTGTGGGAAAATGGCGCACTGACACGGAACACAAAAGTCCGAGTGTATCAGGCCTGTGTCCTCAGTACCTTGCTCTACGGCAGCGAGGCCTGGACAACGTATGCCAGCCAAGAGCGACGTCTCAATTCATTCCATCTTCGCTGCCTTCGGAGAATACTTGGCATCAGGTGGCAGGACTATATCTCCAACACAGAAGTCCTTGAAGCGGCCAACATCCCCAGCTTATACACACTACTGAGTCAGCGGCGCTTGAGATGGCTTGGCCATGTGAGCCGCATGGAAGATGGCAGGATCCCCAAAGACACATTGTACAGCGAGCTCGCCACTGGTATCAGACCCACCGGCCGTCCATGTCTCCGTTATAAAGACGTCTGCAAACGCGACATGA
Source organism: Heterodontus francisci (assembly GCF_036365525.1). Lineage (NCBI taxonomy): Eukaryota > Metazoa > Chordata > Chondrichthyes > Heterodontiformes > Heterodontidae > Heterodontus > Heterodontus francisci. The sequence goes on along the minus strand of NC_090388.1, from coordinate 41,082,250 downwards.
AATCGTGTGACATTGATCACAAGTCGTGGGAGTCAGTTGCCAGCATTCGGCAGAGCTGGCGGGCAGCCATAAAGACAGGGCTAAATTGTGGCGAGTCGAAGAGACTTAGTAGTTGGCAGGAAAAAAGACAGAGGCGCAAGGGGAGAGCCAACTGTGCAACAGCCCCAACAAACAAATTTCTCTGCAGCACCTGTGGAAGAGCCTGTCACTCCAGAATTGGCCTTTATAGCCACTCCAGGCGCTGCTTCACAAACCACTGACCACCTCCAGGCGCGTATCCATTGTCTCTCGAGATAAGGAGGCCCAAAAGAAAAGAATAGCCCATTATGAATTGGGAAGCTGATGATGTCGTAGAGACATTTGAGAAGTTTAAACAAAAGTGCACATTGACATTCAGTAGTTTCCTAAAAGGCACTAGCGAAGAGGAGGGGGTCAGATGAGGAGTTACAGATGCTGTCTCAGCAAGTGATCCAGGGTTGGCCTGATAAAGTACAGCAAACACAGCCAGCAATACGGCAGTACTGGTCTATCAGAGATGACATCTCACTAGAAGATGGTGTTCTGCTATCTGCTGGAACCAAAATATTCATACCCAAAACAAAGCAGGAAGAACTTCTCCAAAGGCCACGTGGAAATGGAGAAGTGTAAGCTGAGCCAGTTCAGCTGTGTATTGGATAGGCATATACAAAGCCATCAAAAATATGGTGTCTACATGCAATGTATGCCAAAAGTACAGAAACATACAGCAAAGAGAAATGATAGCTACTGAAGTACCATGGCATACCGTCGGAGCCAATTTATTCACACATAATCAAGAATTGTATCTCATAGTCGCAGACTACTATTCAAAGTTCCCTTTTATCCAGAAGGTGAAAGACTTGAGAGCCACAACAATCCATCTCAGCAATAAGAATTCTGTTCGCTAAGCAAGGGATTCCTGAAAGATTAGTATGTGACAATGACATTCAAAGAATTTAAGGAATTTGCCAACCAGTATGGGTTCAATACCATCGCCACACTACTCACGGGGACGTGGGTTTATAGAAAGTCACATCCAGAATGTCAAATGAACCCTTGCGAAATGCCAAAGGACGAAGGAAGACCCAAACCTGGCCTTACTGTCACTTGGATCCACACCTCTCAAGGCTGACATGAAATCACTTACAGAGCTGTAAGGTCATACATCGAAACTGAAACCGGTAACCAAATGAGAAGGAACAGAATCCATATTCGATCTACACCTGAGCTGGAAAAACAGAAAAGACCATCAACAATTATCACTATCCAGCGAGACAACATTCACAGCATCACCAGCAAGTGACATGACATCACCTGTGCAGCAAGTCAACTCACCACTGAGAGCAACGAATGCCACACATCTTACCACCTAAGCAATATCATGAATAATATTTTTAGAAAAGAATACACGCTATAAAAGACTCTAAATAGGGGTTCAGATTATTTCCAAAAGTCAGTTGATAATCTTCTTTAGTTTAAAAGGTTAATGACTGGGGACGGTTATATTGATATAGGGACATTATGTTTTTACAGAAAGAGGGATGTTATATATTGTTATACTATCTGTAAATTACGAGGAACTAATTATTATGTGCAAGTATTCCGGGCAGGGGATGGGGCACATTCACAGCTGCACTAGAGAGTCATGTGAAGTGTAACAGGAAACCAACCTAGGGAGGTGTTAAACCTGAGAGTTCAGTGGCTGAATGATTAAATAAAGAGCTCAAGGCTTTCCAAGTTTAAAGTGTGATTATTTCTAACTTATGGGAATCCCCAGAAAACAACCAGGAGACATAACAGGGTGCCAAGGATGAGGTATTGATAGTTTAGAAGGAACGAGAAAGGAAACCCAGGAGGAGGGAAGAATGCATTTGTCACTTTTCACGATCACCAGATGTCCCAAAGCATATTACAGCCAATGAAGTACTTTTTGAAGCGTAGTCACTGTTGTAATGTAGGACGGTTTATCGTTGGCATTTTCCTGAAAAGAAGTACGTATATGGCGAGAGGCAGGTTTCTAGGAGACCAGTTTGTTGCCTTTAAACCTTGTGATTGACAGTTAAATTTTGTTTTGAACAATATCTTTTTGATCTTATTAAACCAGTTTAGTCTTCAAATTGGGGGTATAAATGGGTTCACCAAGCAGTTGAGCAATCTGAGGTAATTGAAACCACTGAAAACTGATTTCACATTCAAACTTTTCTTCACAAATATGTGCTCCAAGTTGACATCTAATTCATAGCCTGAAACAGACAGTCTGTCAGAATATTCTTTGACCATCAATGAATGAGACCAAGGAAGCGTGCGAGCTTAGTAAGATGATCAGAAATTTCTTCTTAGATTCACAGCACAGAAAGCGGCCAATTGGCCTGCCGCGCCCATATTGGCTCTTTGAAAGAGCTGTCTCGTTTAGTCCCACACCCCAGCTTTTTCCCCTCAAAATCTTACAAATTAGTCCGTGTTTAATTGCCTTTTGAAAGCTACTATGAAATCTGATTTCACTACTTTTTCAGATATTGCGTTCCAAACCATAACAACCTTCTGAGTGAAATCATTTCTCCTCATTTCCCCTCTGGTTCTTTGTCCAATTATTTGAAATCAGTGACCACTGGCTACTGACACACTTGCTTGAGGAAATAGTTTCTCCATACTTGCTTTATCAAAACTCCTCATAATTCTGAATACCTCTATTAAGTCTCCCTTTAACCTTCTCTGCTCTAAGGAGAACAATCCAGCTTCTCCAATCACTCCACATAACTTCATCCCTGGTATCACCCAAATAATCCTCCTCTGTATTCTCCCCAGGATCTCAACATCCTTCCTAAAGTGTGGTGGTGCCCATGATTGTGTACAATATTCCAGCTGAGGCCAAACCAGTGATTTGTAAATGTTTAGCATGACTTCCTTGTTTTTGCACTGAATGCCCCTATTTACAAAGCCAACTATCCCATATGCTTTCTTAACTGCCTTATAAACTTGCTTTACCATCTTCAAGGATTTGTGAATATGTATCCCCAGGTCCCTCTGCTCTTGCACCCATTCACCATTACTTTCTTGCTTTATCCCTTACCCAATTACGTACTCCAGTTACCACCATCCCTTTAATACCACATGCTTCCATTTTCTGAATAAGTGAGTTATGGATAAGGGAGGTATAGAGTGGTGTTCCTCAGGAATCACTATTAGGATCACTGCTCTTTTTGATATATATTAATGACCTGGACTTGGGTAGAGAGGGCATAGTTTCAAAGTTTGTAGAAGATACGAAACTCGGAAATGTAGTAAACAATGAGCAGGATAGTAACAGACTTCAGAAGAACATGGACAGACTGGTAAAATGGACAGAAATATGACAGATTAAATTTAATGTAGAAAAGTGGGAAATGATACACTTTAGTAGGAAGAATAAGGATAGGCACTATGAACTAAATGGTACAATTTTAAAGGGGGTGCAGGAGCACAGCCAACTGGGGTGTATGTACACAAATCTTTGAAGGTGGCAGGCCAAATTGAGAAGGCTAGTAAAGAAGCATATAGGATCCTTGACTTTATTAATAGAGAAATAAAATACAAAAGCAAGTAAAACACTGGTTAGGCCTCAGCTGGAGTACTGTGTTCAATTCTAGGCACTACACTTTAGGAAGGATGTCATGGTCTCGATGAGGGTACAGAGGAGGTTTACCAGGGTGATACCAAGGATGAGGGACCTCAGTTATGCGGACAGTAGAGAAGGTTCAGAAAAGATATGATAGAGGTATTCAAAATCCTGAATGGTTTTGATTGAGTAAATAAGGAGAAACCGTTTGCTGTACCAGAAGCATTGGTAACCAGAGGATATAGATTTAAAGTGATTGGCAAAAGGACCAGAGGAGACATGGGGGAAACTTTTTTTTTAACACAGCAAGTTGTTGTGATCTGGAATGCACTGTTTGAAAGTGTGTTGGAAGCAGATTCAATAGTAATATTCAAGAGAATTGTATAAATATTGGAAGAGTAAAAATTGCAGGGCTATGGCAAAAGAGTAGGGGAGCAGGATTAACTGTATATCTCTGCCTAAGAACTGGCACAGGCATGATAGGCCGAATCGCCTCCTACTGTGATGTATCATTCTGCATTTTTATGTGGTACTATATCATATCAACAATATGAAAGTCCATAGAAACTCAACATCTACTGCACTACCCTCATCAACCCTCCCTCTGTTACTTCATCAAAGCACTCAATCTGTCTTTAACAAATCCATGCTGACTGACCCATGCTTCTCCAAGTGAGAGTTCATTTTGTCATTGACAATGATCTCTCGTAGTTTTCCCACCACTGAGATTAGATTGATTGGCTTGTAATTATCAGGTTTATACCTCTCCCTTTTTTTGAACAGGTGTGTAACATTTGCAATCCCCCCCCAATCCTCTCTTACATTCCCATATCCAAGGAGAACTGAAAGATGGTGGCCAGAGCTGCTTTTATCTCCACCCAAACCTCCTTCAACAACCCAGTTTGCATCTCATCTGGACCAACTGACTTGTTAACTTGAGTCATGCCAAACCACTTAGCATCTCTTTTCTATCTATATTTATCATATCCCATATAAGGAAGAAGCAGAGACATAAAAAGAATACATGCGTCTGTCTTCAAGGTCGAAGATGCAAAAAACATTCCGGAAATAGTGGGGAGCCAAGGATCTGGCAAGAATAAGGAACTTAAAGAAATTAGTATTAGTAATGAAATATACTGGAGAGATAAATGAGACTAAAAGCAGACAAATTGCCTGGAGCTGATGGCCTACATCCTCGGGTTTTAAAGGAGGTGGCTACAGAGATAGTGGTAGAATTTTTTTAGAATCTAGAACAGTCCCTGTGGATTGGAAGGTATCAAACATAACATTCAAGAGAGGAAGGAGAGAGAAAACAGGGAACTACAGGCCGGTTAGCCTGGCATCATTAGTAGAGAAAATGTCAAAATGTATTATTTAGGGACATGATAACAAGACATTTCGAAAATCATAATATGATAAGGCACAGCCAACATGGATTTATGAAAGGGAAATGTTTGACCAATCAACAACATATATTTATATAGCACCTTTAATGTAATAAAATGTCACAGGAGCATTATAAAACAAAATTATACTGAAACACATAAGGAGATGCTAGGTCAGTAGACCAAAAGAGTTAGGTTTTAAGGAATGTCTTCGAGGAGGAAAGAGAGGTAGAGGGGCAAAGAGGTGCAGGGAGGGAATTCCAGAGCTTAGGGCCGAGGCAACCGAAGGCACGGCCACCAATGATGGAGCAAAAAATCAGGGATGTTCAAGAGGCCAGAGTTAGATGAGTGTAGATATCTCAGATGGTTGTGGGGCTGGAGGAGATTACAGAGATAGCAAGGCCATGGAGGGATTTGGAAACAAGGATGAGAATTTAAACCCAAGACTTTGCTTGACTGGAAACCAGCGTAGGTCAGCCAACACATGGGTGATAGATGAACAGGACCTGGTGCAAGTTAGGTCATGGGCAGCAGAGCTTTGGATGACCTCAAGTTTTCAGAGGTTAGAATGTGGGAGACCAGCCAGGAGTGCATTGGAATAGTCAAGTCTAGAGGTAACAAGGCTTGAATAAGGGTTTCAGCAGCAAATGAGCTGAGGCAGGGGCAAAGTCGGGCTGTGCTACAGAGGTGGAAAATGGTGGTCTTAGTGGTGACACAAGTAAGTGGTTGGAAGCTCATCTTGGGTCAAATATGCCACCAAGGCTGCAAATAGACTGGTTTAGTCTCAGACAGTTTGCCAGGGAGAGGGATGGAGATGGTAGCTAGGGAATGGAGTTGGGAGCAAGGTCCAAAAACAATGGTTTCAACCTTCCCAATACTTAAATGGAGAAAATTTCTGCTTATCCAATACTGGATAAGTGGTCTGACAACTTAGCACCAGTGAAGGAGTCGAGAAACGTAGTGGTAAGATAGGGCTGGATGTCATCAGTGTACATGTGAAAACTAAAATGGTACTTTCAGATGATGCTGCCAAGGGGCAGCATCTAGATGAGAAATAGAAGGGGGCCAAGGATAGATCCTTGGGTAATTGTGCAGGAGCAGGGAGAAGCCATTGCAAGTGATACTCAGGCTACTAATCGATAGATAAGAATGGAGCCAGACCAGAACAGTCCCATCCAATTGGATGACAGTGGAGTTGAAGGAGGATGGTGTGGTCAACCATGTCGAAGGCTGGAGACAGATCAGGGAGGAATAGTTTACCTCCATCACAATCACATAGGGTCTCATTTGTGTCTTTGATAAGAACTGTTTCAGTATTGTGGCAGGGGCGGAAACCTGATTGCAAGGATTCAAACATGAAGTTCCGGGAAAGATGGGCACAGATCTGGGAGGCGACAACACATTCAAGGTCTTTGGAGAGGAGAGGAAAGGATGGGTGTGGAGTGGTAGTTTGCAAGGACAGTGAAGTCAAGGTTTTTTTGAGGAGAGTGGTGATGATGGCAGATTTAAAGGAGAGAGGGACAACACCTGAAGAGAAAGGACCATTAACAATATCAGCTAACATGGGGAGGAAGGGAATTGAAAGTTCAGCATTTTGGTGAGAATAGAGTCAAGGGAGCAGGAAGTGGGTCACATGGACAAGATGAGCTCAGAGAGGGCATGAGGGTTGATAGGAGAGAAACGAGGGAAAGATGCGAGTTCAGGGGGAACTTTAGAGGAAGATTGGCCTGCTGCGTTCGTGGAAGGAAGGGATGCGGCAGGAGCAGCTGATCAAATGGTCCTGACCTTGGTGACAAAGTCCATGAGCTCCTCGCACCTATTGTTGGAGGTGAGGGTGGAGGAGGCAGGGGTGAGCAGTTAAAGAAGACAGCTTCCAGTATAGAAAAAAAGCCAGGGTTATCTTTGCGTTCCAGGATGATCCTGAAATAGTGAGCAGTTTTCACAGACGGGAGCAGACCAGACAGCTTTATGTGATCCAGCCAGATCTGACAGTGAATGGCTAAACCAGTTGCCCGCCATATCCCTTCATATCTGCATCCCTTGGACTTAAGGGAGTGGAGATGAGGCCATACTGGGGAAACCGTCAGCATGAGAGAGAGTAATGGTTTTATTGGCTTCAAAGGTGGATGTTAGAATGCAGTTGAGCAAATCAGTAGCTGCAGAGATGTTGTGGCAAACAGAGGGCCCAAGGCTAGACAGTTGAGATTTTGAACAGGCATTCTAAGTGAATTGGTGGATATTTTTTTCCAGAGGCAAATACAGGAGGAGGTAGGATTTGGAAGCGAGATGTGAGTGAAGAATGATACAAGGAAGAGATCAGAGATGACCTTATCTGTGATTGATATGATGTGACTAGCAAGACCACGTGAGATGGCAAGGCCAAGGAGAGGCTGTGAAAATGCATTAGGGAGTTTACATGGAGGGAGAGATTTAGGGAGGATAGAGGGCAGTGAACTCAGAGGAGAGAGAGCATGATGAGCTGAGATGGAGATTGAAATCAAAGATGAGAAGTCATTCAGTGCAGATGTTGAGGGAAGAAAGCAATGAAGATATCGCGGTGAGAACATTTTTATTTGTCCTAGGCCCAGCCATCTTCAGCTGCATCATCAATGACCTTCCCTCAAACATAAGGTCAGAAGTGGGGATGTTCGCTGATGATTGCACAATGTTCAGCACCATTCGTGACTCCTTAAATACTGAAGCAGTCCATGTAGAAATGCAGCAAGACCTAGACAATATCCAGGCTTGGGCTGATAAGTGACAAGTAACATTTGCGCCACACAAGTGCCAGGCAATGACTATCTCCAACAAGAGAGAATCTAACCATCTCCCCTTGACATTCAATGGCATTACCATCGCTGAATTCCCCCACTATCAACATCCTAGGGGCTACCATTGACCAGAAACTGAACTGGAGTAGCCATATAAATATTGTGGCTACAAGAGCAGGTCAGAGGCTAGGAATCCTGCGGCGAGTAACTGACCTCCTGACTCCCCAAAGCCTGTCCACCATCTACAAGGCAAAGTCAGGAGTGTGATGGAATATTCTCCACTTGCCTGGATGGGTGCAGCTCCAACAACACTCAAGAAGCTCGACACCATCCAGGACAAAGCAGCCCGCTTGATTGGCAAACCACCCATGAACATTCACTCCCTCCACCACCGACGCACATTCACTCCCTTCACCACCGATGTACAGTGGCAGCAGTGTGTACCATCTACAAGATGCACTGCAGCAATGAACTCCTTAGACAGCACCTTCCAAACCCGCAACCTCTACCAACTAGAAGGACAAGAGCAGCAGATGCATTGAAACATCACCACCTGCAAGTTCCCGTCCAAGTCACATACCATCCTGACTTGGTACTATATCGCCGTTCCTTCACTGTCGCTGGGTCAAAATCCTGGAACTCCCTTCCTAACAGCACTGTGGGTGTACCTACGTCACATGGACTGCAGCGGTTCAAGAAGGCAGCTCACCACCACCTTCTCAAGGGCAATTAGAGATGGGCAATAAATGCTGGCACAGCCAGTGACGCCCACTTCCCATGAATGAATTTTTTAAAAAGTTGGGAACCAAGGATTTAAAATGAGAGGCAAGAGGGGTGGAACAAGGTGAGATGCTCAAAGGAGGAGAAAGTGCCAGAGGAGTAGGGGTCAGGCCAAGGTGTGATCTGGAGATAAGTGCCACACTGCCACCGTGACGGTCTTGACAGGTCAGTGGTGGAAGATATAGCTAGGTGGTGAGCATTCATTAAGGGTAAAGGTATCATCACCCCTCAGCCAGATTTCTGTTAAGGCCACAATGTCAGTGCAATCATCTACAATAAGGTCATAAATGACAAGTGCCTTCACAAGTAAACCGACATTGTGGAAGGAGATGGGTAGGGGGGGGGGGCGCTGAGAACCGATCCACAGGGTCAGCAGTGGAAGGGATAAACTGGACAGGAAGGAGATTAGCAAGATTAGCCCCCAGCAGGCGCACTAGGCAGGAAGGTCGACGAGCCAGTAGGATGGTGCAATTGGTGTTGCTGCTCGTAATTAGCCAGCACCGAGCCCTTCGCAGGATGCCAAGAGAGGCACAGAGGGAAGCGGTAGGCTTATCTAGGAGGGAATCAAGACTGGGACAGCAGCAAGAGAGTAGGAAGGTTGAGGAGTACTGAAGGGTTGGGGTAGGGAATTGGGAGAGCAGAGTAACTGAGAGGGGAAAAGTGAAAGGAAGCATGATGATAGAAGAGAGGGATCTAGGAGAGGTAAAGAGAAAAGTAAAAGCAAAAGTGGGAATAATGTGACGGGGTCAGGTCCAGAGCAGCAGCCAAAATGTGCATGCGAATGGATTCGGGGAAAATTCAAGTTACATAAACCTGGTTACATAAAAATTAGGATACATATAAACCTGATAGTAAATGGGGGATAGGAAATAGATAGGAGATAACAGGAAGGAGCCCAGAGTTAAAGTCAGAGGCCCCGTGATGGGATAGCGATGATGTAGGGAGGCTAGAGTCAGCATGCAGCATCGGCAAACTGTTATCCGAGTTCAGAAACCTGGGTAGCGCGTGAAGTCCAGAAGCTATTTGATAGAAAACAGTCATATATTTACATAAATCCATTAGTCATATGAGGTTGCAACTAGCAGGGTGGATAAAGGGGAAATCAGTGGATGTGGCCTATTTAGATTTTTTAAAGCATTAATAAATGCCACACAAGAGGTATTAACACAAAATTAGGGATCATGGGATTGAGGGTAATATATTGGCATGGTTTGAGGATTGGTTAATGGACAGAAAACAGAAGATAGGAATAAATTGGTCACTTTCGGATTAGCAGGTTGCAACTCGTGTGGTACCGTAAGGATCAGTGCTTGGTTGCAGGTATTTACAATCTATATAAATGACTTGGATGAGGGGACTGAGTCTATTGTATTCAAGCTTACTGACAATATAAAGTTAGATGAGAAAGTAAACCATGCAAAGAGGATATAGACATGTTAAGTGAGTGGGCAAGAACGTGGCAGATGGAATATAATGTGGAGAAATATGAAGTTATCTAATTTGTAAAGAAAAGTAGAAAAGCAGAATTTTTTTAAATGGTGAGAGACTGGGAAATGTTGGTGTTCAGAGGGATCTGGGTGTTCTTGTACACAGAACACAGAAAATTAATATACAGGGACAGCAAGCAATTACGAAAACAAATGGTATGTTATACTTCAATCTCTTAATAAGGGTGAAGAGTAAAGGATCTTGCTGCAATTATACAGGGTCTTCATGAGACCACATCTGGAGCACTGTATAGAGTTTGTGTCTTCCTACCTAAGGATATCCTTGCCTTAGAGGGAGTGCACCAAAGGTTCACAAGACTGATTCCTGGGATGACAGAATTGTGCTATGAGGAGAGACTGAATAAGACTAGGCCTATACTCCCTAGAGTTTAGAAGAATGAGAAATGATCTCATTGAACCATTTCATTGAAATGCTGGGAGCATGTTTCCCCTGGTTGGGATTCTAGAACCAGGGGTCACAGTCTCAGAATAAAGGGTCAGCCATTTAGGACTTAGATGATAAGAAATTTCTTCACTCAAAATGTTGTGACTCTTTGGAATTCTCTACCTCAGAGAGCTTTGGATGCTCAGTCGTTGAGGATATTCAAGAAAGAGATCGACAGATTTTTGGATACTAAGAAAATCAAGGGATATGGATTTGCGTGGTTTACTTTCTCATCTAACTTTATATCAGGAAGGTGGAATTATAGGAACATAGGAATAGGACTAGGTCATTTAGCCCCTCGTGCCTGTTCCGCCATTCAATGAGATAATGGCTGATCTGTGACCTAATTCCAAAGTCTCAACTTTACCCCATATCCCTTATTGCCTTTGGCAAAAAAAATCTATCAATCTCAGTTTTGAAATTAAGAATTGGCCTAACATCAATTGTTGTTTGAAGAAGAGACTTCCAAATTTCCACCACCCTTTATATGAAAAGGTGTTTCATAATTTTAAGGCGTGTGTTCTCAGTTCCTTGCTGTATGGCTGTGAAACATGGGCAACTTACAGTTACCAGGAAAAGAAGCTGAACAATTTCCATCTGCGCTGCCGGCAGCGCATTATGGGTATATCCTGGCAAGACAAAATCACAAATGTGGTTGTCCTCACAAATGCAGAGCTCCCAGGTGCGTTAGCACTTATCAAACAGAGGCGGCTTCCATAGATTGAATACGTCCGCAGGATGAAAGATGGTTGTATACCCAAGAACCTTCTGTATGGTGAGGTAGCGGAGCCAGACAACCAGTGGGGCACCCAAAGCTCCACTTCAAGGATGGCTTGAAGGCCCTAAACATCGACTATCACACCTGGGAGACACTAGCTGACAAAAGAGGGAAATGGCGACACCTGTTGTGGGCTGGCGTGCACCACCATGACGACCAGTGGCTACAGCAGCTTGGCAACAGGCACCAACGCTGAAAGCAACAACCCAAAACGTCACCTGGCAGCTTCATGTGCAGCACTTGTGGCAGCACCTTTCCCACAAGGATTGGCCTCCACAGCCATCAGCAAAGATGCGCCATATGAAGATACCCCATCTAAATGTATTGTTTGCTGCGTGTCCATCATCTCTCATAGAGGGAAAGATGCCAACATGAATTTCACTCCTTAAGGTCTGGCTCTAATTTTTGGACTACGCCCCTAGTCCTAGACTCACCAGCTAGAGGAAATAGTTTCTCCCAATCTACACCATCTGTTCCCCTGACAATCTCAAAAACATCAATGAAATCACTCCTTAACTTCTAAATTCCAGGGAATACAATCCTAGTTTGTTTTAATCTCTCCTCATAGTTTAACCCTTGGAGTCCAGATATCATATCTAGTTAATTTATGCTGCACTCCCTCCAAGGCCGATGTATTCTTCCTAAGGTGTGGTGCCCAGAACTGCTCGCAGTACTCCAGGTGTGGTCTAACCGGGGCTTTATATAGCTGAAACATAACTTCCACCCCCTTGTATTCTAGTCTTCTAGATATAAAGGCAAGCATTCCATTAGCCTTTTGATTATTTTCTGTACCTGTTCATATGAGATTTTAAAGATCTGTGTACCTGGGTCCCCAAGTCTCTTTGGAGCTCCAGTGTTTCTAGGTTTTCACCATTTAGAAAGTACTCTATTCTATTCTTTTCTTTTCAGGTCCAAAGTGGATGATCTCACATTTGACTGCATTGATTCACTTGCTTAACCTATCAATATTTCTTCGTAATTTTATACTTCCATCTACAGTGCTTACAATACTGCCTATCTCTGTCTCATCGACAAATTTGGATATATGGCTTTCTATCCCATCATCTGAGTCATTATTTAATAGTGAATAGTTGAGGCCCCAAAAGCGATGTTGTGAGACACCACAACTTACATCCTACCATTATCCCTACTCTGTCTCCTTCCGCTCATGTCAATAATTTGCCTTCAATTCGATGAGCTTCAACTTCAGCTAACAGTCTAACTTTTCCTAACAGAGTTGAGGTAGAGGATCAGTGATGACCTTATTGAATCGCAGAGGAGGTTCAAAGGGCCTAATAGCCTACTCCTCCTCGTATTTCTTATATTATGTTATATCTCTACTTTCCCTTCCACTGCAACAACATTAGCTTTATCCTATTCTTTTGCAAAAAGAGGTGCAAAGTGCTTGTCGGTACCTCACTCACGGCCTCTGTCTACACAGACAATTTTCTTTTTAGTCCCTATGTGGCCCACTATTTCTTTAATTAATATCTATTTTTACATTTTAAAAATATTTTTGGGTTCCCTTTATCATTAACCACCACTCTTTTCTCAAACTCTCTTTTCCTTTCTTGTATCCTGCGCTGTCTCTACTCTGTCTGGTTTACTATATTCTGTACGACATTTGTCATAACCCTCCTTTTTCTGTTTTATTTTTACCTCGACTTCCTTTATCATCCCAGGACCTCTAGCTTTGGATGCCCCATCTTTCCTCCTTGTGGGAATACACTTGGTTTGCTCCTGAAGTACCTCCGCCATGAAGGTCAGCCATATGCTTGTTGACTATTTTCCTACCCAACCTTTGTTTCAGTCCACCTGTGGTAGATTCCTTTTCAAACCACTGAAATTTTTTCTCTTCCAGTTGAATCATTTCACTGTTGTTTTGTATTTGCACCTTTTGTTAACTACTTTAAACTTAATTATACTACGATCACAATTACCCAGATCACTGCTTCCTTCCTCATTGGGCTAGAAATATACTGATGAATGGAGCTCTCCTTCACCCTCCTTGCTCTTTACTCTGATTTTTTCCTCATTCTGTATTAGGGTAATTGAAGACCCCTGCTATTATTGTTCTATTATTTATAAATTTCTCTGAAATTTGCATACATATTTGCTCCTCTACCACCTTACTATTTGAGGGTCTATATTAAAGACCCAATAATGTAACAGCTGCTTTTCTATTCCTTAACTCTAACCAAATTTATTCAATCTTTGAACCCTCTAGTATATCATTCCTCTGTAGAACTGTATTATCCTTGGTCAATACGACCACTGGCCCTTCCTGTCTTTATTCCTTCCCTATTCCTCCAGAATACACTGTAGCCAGGAACGTTTAGCTCCCGTTTCTGCCCATGTTTATGTCAGGCTTCCATTATAACCACTTCATCCTAACCCCATATATGAACACATGAATTAGGAGCAGGAGTAGGCCACTCGACCCTTCGAGCCTGCTCCACCAGTCAATAAGTTCATGATTGAACTGATTACTCCACATTTCCACCTACCCTGATAACCTTCCACCTCCTTGCTGATCATCTGCCGTAAAAATATTCAAAGACTCTGCTTCCACAGCCTTTTGAGGAAGAGAATTCCAAAGACTCATGACCCTCTGAGAGAAAGTATTTCTCCTCATCTCTGTCTTAAATGGGCGACCCCTTATTTTTAAACAGTGACCCCCTAGTTCTAGATTCTCCAACAAGGAGAAACATCCTTTCCACATCCACCCTGTCAAGACCCCTCAGGATCTTATATGTTTCGATTAAGTTGCCTCTTACTCTTCTAAATTCCAGCGGATACAAGCCTAGCCTGTCCAATCTTCCCTCGTAAGACAGCCCGCCCATTCCAGGTATTTGTCTAGTAAGCCTTCTCTGTACTGCCTCCAACGCATTTACATCCTTCCTTAAATAAGGACACCAGTACTGTACACAGTATTCCAGATGTGGTCTCACCAATGCCCTGTATAACTGAAGCATAACCTCCCTACTTTTGTATTCAATTCCCCTCGCGATTAACAATAACGTTCTATTAGCTTTCCTAATTACATGCTGTACCTGCATACTAACCTTTTGCGATTCATGCACTAGGACACCCAGATCCCTCTGCATCTCAGAGCTCTGCAATCTCTCATCATTTAGATAATATGCTTCTTTTTAATTCTTTTTGCCAAAGTAGAAAATTTCACACTTTCCCACATTATACTCCATTTGCCAGGTCTTTAAACACTCACTTAACCTATCTATATCCCTTTGTAGCCTCATGTCCTCTTCACAACTTACTTTCCTACCTTCTTTGTGTCATCAACAAATTTAGCAACCATACCTTTGGTCCCTTCATCTAAGTCATTTATATAAATTCTAAAAAGTTGAGGCCCATCACAGATCCCTGTAGCATACCACTCGTTACATCTTGTCAACCAGAAAATGACCCATTTATGACTACTCTCTGTTTCCTGTTAGCTAGCTAATCTTCTATCCATGCCAATATGTTACCCCCTACACCATGAGCTTTTATTTTCTGCAATAACCTTTGATGTGGCACCTTATCAAATGCCTTCTGGAAATCTAAGTACAATGCATCCACTGGTTTGGCACTTACAATAAGTTGACATGTTACAGATGCAACACTCCTTGTATTTACACACGTGAATTCCAACACGTTGCTAGTTTTGCTTTCTTCCTCCAGCTAATTTCTGCTCTTCTACACTATTATTTGTTCTGTTGCTGTTTGTTCCTCCTGGTTTTCTAATTACCTTATCTCTCCTCTCTGCTGCTACTTCCGAGAGCCCTGCCCTCCACCAAATTAGTTTAAACTCTCCCCCACAGCACGATTTAACCTCCTTATGAGGACATTGGTCCCAGTTCTGTTCAGATGCAAACTGTTCCTCCAGCCCCAGGATTGCCCCACCCTCTTGCACCACGACTCCACAATCAGCTGCATTATCTTCTTGTTTCTATAATCACTATCATGTGGTGCTGGGAGTATCCAGAAAGTACTATCTTTGAGGTCCTGTACACCCACAACACACTTCAATATTAGGTATTTGGTAAATCAGGTCCATCTGCTTAGAACCAGGTTGAGGGACCAAATTTACTCCAACCAGTAAAATAAAAGCAAAGTACTGCGGATGCTGGAAATCTGAAATAAAAACAGAAAGTGCTGGAAATACTCAGCAGGTCTGACAGCATCTGTGGAGAGAGACGCAGAGTTAAAGTTTCAGGTTGGTGACCTTTCAGCAGAACTAGCAAAGGTTAGAAATGTAATAGGTTTTAAGCAAATAAAGTAGGGGTAGGGGGAGTGGGGGGTGGTGGGGAAGAGAACAAAAGGCAAGGTGTGTGATAGGAGAGGGCCGGGCCGGACAGATTAAATGACAAGGAGGTCATGGGGCAAAGTCAAAGAGAGTGTGCTAATGGTGTGGTGAAAGACAAAGCATTAGTGCAGAGAGAGTGTTAATGACAGGACATTGAACAACCCTAGCCAAAAGCACAAACATGAAAAACCTAGTAGACAGGCACATGATAAAAATGATGAAACAAAATAAAATAAAAAAGGGGCCAGTCATGCTCTGAAATTATTGAACTCAATGTTCAGTCCAGAAGGCTGTAGAGTGCCTAATTGGAAAATGAGGTGCTGTTCCTCCAGCTTGTGTTGATGTTCACTGTAACACTGCAGCAGGCTCAAGACAGAAACGTGGCCATGAGAGCAGGAGGGTGTGTTGAAATGGCAAGCAACCAGAAGCTCGGGGTCATTTTTTTGGACTGAGCGGAGGTGTTCCGCAAAGCGGTCACCCAATCTGTGTTTGCTCTCCCCAATGTAGAGGCGACCGCATTGTGAGCAGCGAATACAGTATACTAAATTGAAAGAAGTACTGCTTCACCTGGAAGGAGTGTTTGGTGCCTTGGATGGTGAGGAGAGAGGAGGTAAAAGGGCAGGTATTACACCTCCTGCGATTGCATGGGAAGGTGCAATGGGAAGAGGATGAGGTGTCAGGGATAACGGAGGAGCGGACCAGGGTGTCACAGAGAGAACGATCCCTTCAGAATGCTGAAAGGGGAGGGGAGGGGAGGGGAAGATGCATTTGGTGGTGGCATCACGCTGGAGGTGGCGGCAACGGCGGAGGATAATCCTTTGGATATGTGGGCTGGAGGGGTGGAAAGTGAGGACAAGGGGAACCCTGTTGCAGTTCTGGGAGGGAGGGGAAGGGGAAGGGGTGAGGACAGAAGTGCGGGAAATGGATCGGACAAGGTTGAGGGCCCTGTCAACCTTTGGTTGGGGGAATCTTTGGTTGAGGAAAAAGGAAGACATATCAGAAGCGCTGCTGTGGAAGGCTGCATCATCAGAACAGATGCGTCAGAGATGGAGAAATTGGGAGACCTGCCTGTTCTTGTTGCATAACAAAACTTGTGTACTGTACCTGCATTGAAGCACCCTCCACTCTTGCAATGTATGCCACACGATCCAGAAATGTAACAGTAACCGGAACAGCGACAAAGAAACCACTAACAAATGCCTTGAGGTATCGCTTGCCAAAACTACTTGTACGTGCCATTATCTGACAAAACAAAATTACAATGTAAGTTTTCAGTACAGTCACATGAAACCTCTGTTCATTGCTAGTCATGATACTGGTGCAACAATCTGCATTGCAATACAAGCAGTCTTACATTATAATAAAATGCAGAAATATGAGTGGAAGTGAAGGTATCGCATAACAAAATAAAAAGTATCTTAAGCACTCATCACCAGCTCCCAGGGCATGACAGCGATAGCCAAGAGCTGTTCTCAGTACAAAAAAAATGCATCATCTTCCTGTCTACATCTACCCAGCAAGTTCCCCCCCTTCCCATGTTCCACATCCAAAACATCCTCCCAACACTTCCACAAGCCCAACACACCACTCTGAGTAATCAAAACTCCCTTCCTGGATACCCAAGAGCCCCTCCCTCCTCCCACAAATATTCTGATGCCACTGGTTCACCCCTGCAACATTATTAAAACCATATTCCTCCCTGCCTTATCAGTATTTCTACATGCCTATCTACTTGAAACCTGAAGCGCCTTTCCTGCTATCATAAAGACTTTTAAAAAGATATTATTTCTATGTATACAATACATAACAAAGGTACTTATGAACAGTAGTCTATGTTCTGCCAGTCCAAGAGCTTTTCCTCACTCCTTCATGGTTCACCCATCAATGCTCAAAATGTTCCTTTGTTTTCTGCCCTCCAACTACCTCTCTATTCATTAGAATGCATTTCCTTTCATTATGTGTACCATTATCTTTGCCATAAGCCTGCAATACTTAACTTTTTTTATATATATATAATCTGCAGGCATAACATTTCTTTGATCAATCCTATAATCAATGTTTTACAGCATAAACAGCCATTTGGTTCAATATCCCTACCCCAGCTCACCGAAAGAACTATTATCCCAAATTGTCTCATTTTGCTGCTTTTTCTCAGAACCTTTTAAATGTTTCCCTTTCAAATATCTACCCATTTTCTTTTTAAAAGCTATTTCAGGGAAACGATTCTGTGTCTGTCTCTCATGGTGTTAGTTACCTCCCTGATTCTGATAGAAAACAGAACCCACCCCATTAGAGACCCCAGGACTCTTTGCTCCAGTGCTGCCTTCCCCTTATTGCTAAACTCCAGATACCACCCATCACCCACACCATAAAACTGTGACCCTCTCCCCTTTCATGATCCTAAACAGCAGTCACACCTTCAACCAGATGCATCTTGCCTAGCATCCTGTTTTGTCTGCTGTGCTACAAGAGACTTAAGAAAAAGACTGAGTACACTGTTGAAGAAACTAATGCTCTAGCGCATGAGCAACTTAGAGTGTAACTAGGTGCAAACCCTCAAATTATATGTAAAAGTTTGTCAGATCGCCAAAGTCAGACCATTACATGTGCAATTTTCTACCAAGCTTTTGGCAAAAAAATTAGAAAAAAACTATCGTTATTTTGTGTTGATTTTATTCAACTTTGCAGAGTAGCCAAGAATTTACAAATACCTGCCAGAAAAACTTACCCTCTAACTAGAAGTAGATCTATTCCTGGAGGTTCTATTACATGACCTCCCACCTCGAATCACTCCATCCAAACAGCCTTTTCTTCTGTCTCCAATGTTTTTTATTCCCTTAGGGAATTATGTTTGAATTTAACCTACAGAAGTGTCAGCTGTAAAATTCCTCGATTAAATGAGATTGACCTATCTCAACCCAGCTTTCCATGGGTGTACATAAGCTGTACAAACTTGCCCACAATTGAGTACAAGAATGCCTTATTGCAATTACCAACTCTGGTTGTAGGTATTCCTGGAGATTTTATCACATGACCTCCAACCACCCAGCCCAGTCAAAGAGTCTTGTGACCCCATCTACAACCGGTGTGCTTTGTTACAATTAAAGTTAAACATGTTAAGAACATAAGAAATGGAAGCAGGTGTCGACTGTTCAGCCCCTCGAGCCTGCTCCGCTATTCAATACGATCATGGCTGATCTTTTACCTCAACTCCACTTTCCTGCCCACTCCCCATATCCCTTGATTCCCTGAGAGATACAAAAAAAAGATTCACAACCCCGAGTGAAGAAATTTCTCATCTTAGTCCTAAATGATCAACCCCTTATCCTGTGGCTGTGCCCCCTTGTTCTCGCTTCCCAAGAAACAATCTCTCAGCATCTACCCTGTCAAGCCCTTTCAGAATTTTGTCTGTTTCAAGGAGATCAGCTCTCATTCCTTTGAACTCCACTCAAGGCAAGTATATCCTTCCTTAGATATGGAGAACAAAACTGCACACAGGTGTGATCTCACCAAAGCCCTTTATAATTGTAGTAAGACTTCTTTATTCTTGTACTCCAATCCCTTATAATAAAGGACAACATGCCATTTGCCTTCCTAATTACTTGCTGCACCTGCATGCTAACTTTGTGTTCTTTGTACAAGTACACCCAATCTCTCTGAACATTTAGAAGTTTCATGCCTTTTAAAAAAAAAATCTGCTTTTCTATTCTTACTACCAAAGTGAATAACCTCACACCTCCTCACATTATACTTCATCTGCCACCTTGTTGCCCTTATCGAATGCCTTTTGGAAATCCAGGTATATTACATCTACTGATTCCCCTTTATCTACCCTACTAGCTACATCCTCAAAAATTAATACATTTGTCAAACAGGATTTCCCTTTTGTAAAACCATGTTGACTGTGTCTGATCATACTACGATTTCCTAAATGCAGTGTTAACACTTCCTTAGTAATAGCATGTTTCCCGATTACTGCTGTCAAGTTAACTGGTCTATAGTTCCCTGTTTTCTCTCTCCCTTTATTGAATAGCGGAGTTATATGGGCTAACTTCCAATCCACTGGGAATCTAAGGCACTTTGGAAAATCAAAACCAGAGCACCCACTATTTCTGCAGTTACCTGTTTTAGAACCCTAGGATGTAGGCCATCAGGTCCTGGGATTTGTCAGCTTATACTTTTTTCTCTGCTGATATTAATTAATTTCTTCACTCATTATTAGCCCCTTGGCTGCCCTCCATTTCTGGTATATAATTTGTGTCTTCTACTGTGAAATATTTGTTCACCATCTCTGCCATTTCCTCATTCCACATGATAATTTCTCCCATTTCTGCCTCTAAGGGACCAACGTTTACTTTGGCTACTCTCCTTTTTATATACTTGTAAAAGCTCTTATAATCTGTTTTTATATTCCTGGCTAATTCACTCATTCTATTTTTCCTCTTTTTACTAACTTTTTAGTCACCTTTTGCTAGTTTATAAAACACTCTCATTCCTCAAGCTTACCACTATTCTTTTCAAAATTATAAGCCTCTTCTTTTAATCTAATACTATCCTTAACTTCCCTAGTAAGCCCCAGATGAATATTTCCTCACATTTGGATAGAGGATTGATTAACAGCATTTTCTGTTTTTGTTTCAGATTTCTAGCATCTGCAGTATTTTGATTTTGTATTGATGGATCTTTCCTGCAGAGTTCTTGTTTTTTAATGGAATATATTTTTGTTGAGAATTTTGAATTGTTCTTTAAATGTTTCCCACTATTTACTGGCACTCTCTCCTCATACCTAGGTTAATTGGCTTTAAGTTTAAGATTCTTGGTTGTGATTGGAATATGTTGCTTTCAATCTTAATATGGAATTCAACTGCATTACGATACTTTTTCCCAGAAGATCTTTTACTATTAGATTACTAATTAAACCTGCCTCATTGAACAATACTAGATTTAAAATAGCCTTATAGTTTGTTCCACAACATATTGTTCCAAGAAACCGTCACAAAAGCATTCGACAAACTCATCTTCCAAACTACCTTTGCTAATTTGATTTCTCCAACCTATATGAAGATTAACGTCCCCCACAATGAATTATATTGCCTTTGTTACAAGCTCCATTTATTTCTTGCTTAATGCTCTGTCCAACGATATAACTAGTGTTAGGGGGCTTATAAACTACTCCCACCAGTGTCTTCTGACCCTTGTTATTCCTAAACTCCACCCATACTGATTCTACTTATTGATCTTCTAAGTCAAGATCCTTTCTCACTACTGTCCTAAAGTCATCCTTTACTAGCAGGGCTGCTACTCCTCATTTTCCATTCTGTCTGTCTTTCGAAATGTTGTGCACGCTGGAATATTTATTTCTCAACCTTGGTCACCTTGGAACCATATCTCTGTAATGGCAATTGGATCTAAACCATTTATCTCTATTTGTGCCGCTAGTTCATTTATCTTATTGTGAACGCATCGCACATTCAGATAAAGAGCCTTTAATTTTTTTAAATGACTGTTCTTTGCATGGACTTTATTCACTAATGCACGATTACCATTAAACTCTCTGTCCCTTCTTTTCCCACTCTGCTGGTCTTTACCCAAATTGCGACACTGCTCTATTGCCTCGACTTTTTCTTTAGATTTCTAAATCTCACTTCACCAGACCCCCTCCTCCACCCCACCTTTTAGATTCAAGCCCCATTCACAGCCCAAGTTATAACATTCGCCAGGACACTAATCCCTGTTTAATGGAACAGCTCCCTCTTTCCACAGTATTGTGCCACTTCCCCTTCCGCCTTCAACACTCTTCGAGCCACGCATTTACTCCTTTGGTTTATCCAATGCCAATTGGCATCTTCTTTGGCCTCCTTGTCTCGAGAGACAATGGGTAAGCGCCTGGAGGTGGTCAGTGGTTTGTGAAGCAGCGCCTAGAGTGGCTATAAAGGCCAATTCTAGAGTGACAGACTCTTCCACAGGTTTCTTTCTTTCTTTTGGCCTCCTTATCTCGAGAGACAATGGGAAGCGCCTGGAGGTGGTCAGTGATGTGTGGAGCAGCGCCTGGAGTGGCTATAAAGGCCAATTCTAGAGTGACAGGCTCTTCCACAGGTGCTGCAGAAAAATTTGTTTGTCGGGGCTGTTACACAGTTGGCTCTCCCCTTGCACTTTTGTCTTTTTTCCTGCCAACTGCTAAGTCTCTTCGACTCGCCACACTTTAGCCCCGCCTTTATGGCTGCCCGCCAGCTCTGGCGAACGCTGGCAACTGACTCCCATGACTTGTGATCAATGTCACTTCATGTCGCGTTTGCAGACGGCTTTAAAGCGGAGACATGGACGGCCGGTGGGTCTGATACCAGTGGCGAGCTCGCTGTACAAAGTGTCTTTGGGGATCCTGCCATCTTCCATGCGGCTCACATGGCCAAGCCATCTCAAGCGCCGCTGACTCAGTAGTGTGTATAAGCTGGGGATGTTGGCCGCCTCGAGGACTTCTGTGTTGGAGATACGGTCCTGCCACCTGATGCCAAGTATTCTCCGGAGGCAGCGAAGATGGAATGAATTGAGACGTCGCTCTTGGCTGACATACGTTGTCCAAGCCTCGCTGCAATAGAGCAAGGTACTGAGGACACAGGCTTGATACACTCGGACTTTTGTGTTCTGTATCAGTGCGCCATTTTCCCACACTCTCTTGGCCAGTCTGGACATAGCAGTGGAAGCCTTTCCCATGCGCTTGTTGATTTCTGCATCTAGAGACAGGTTACTGGTGATAGTTGAGCCTAGGTAGGTGAACTCTTGAACCACTTCCAGAGCGTGGTCGCCAATATTGATGCATGGAGCATTTCTGACGTCCTGCCCCATGATGTTCGTTTTCTTGAGGCTGATGGTTAGGCCAAATTCATTGCAGGCAGCCGCAAACCTGTCCATGAGACTCTGCAGGCACTCTTCAGTGTGAGATGTTAAAGCAGCATCGTCAGCAAAGAAGAGTTCCCTGATGAGGACTTTCCGTACTTTGGACTTCGCTCTTAGGCGGGCAAGGTCGAACAACCTGCCCCCTGATCATGTGTGGAAGAAAATTCCTTCTTCAGAAGACTTGAACGCATGTGAAAGCAGCAGGGAGAAGAAAATCCCAAAAAGTGTGGGTGCGAGAACACAGCCCTGTTTCACGCCACTCAGGATAGGAAAGGGGTCTGATGAGGAGCCGCCATGTTGAACTGTGCCTTTCATATTGTCATGGAATGAGGTGATGATACTTAGTAGCTTTGGTGGACATTCAATCTTTTCTAGTAGCCTGAAGAGACCACATCTGCTGACAAGGTCAAAGGCTTTGGTGAGATCAATGAAAGCAATGTAGAGGGGCATCTGTTGTTCGCAGCATTTCTCCTGTATCTGACGAAGGGAGAACAGCATGTCAACGGTCGATTTCTCTGCACGAAAGCCACACTGTGCCTCAGGGTAGACGCGCTCGGCCAGCTTCTGGAGCCTGTTTAGAGCGACTCGAGCAAAGACTTTCCCCACTATGATGAGCAGGGAGATTACACGGTAGTTGTTGCAGTCACCGCGGTCATTTTTGTTTTTATAGAGGGTGATGATATTGGCATCGCGCACGTCCTGAGGTACTGCTCCCTCGTCCCAGCACAGGCATAGCAGTTCATGTTGTGCTGAGAGTATAGCAGGCTTGGCACTCTTGATTATTTTAGGGGTATGGCATTTGGCTCAGGTAACAATCCAGAGATTATCACCTTTCAAGTTATGCATTCTAATTTGGACCCTAATTCCTCAAATTCTCTCAGAAGAACATCATTCCTATTTCTACCAATTTCGTTGGTTCCTGCATGGACCACCACAACTGGATTCTCTCCCTTCAAGTTCATCTTCAGCCGTGAGGAGGTGTCTTTAATCTTGGCATCAGGCAGGCAACACAGAACTCCTGCAGAGACTATCTATCCCCAGACTATATTGTCCCCTACCACTACCATATCCCTTTTCACATCCCCCACTTGAATGACATCCTGCACCATGGTGCCATGGTCAGTTTGCCCAAACACTCTGCAATTCTTGTTCTCCTCCACACAGGTGGCAAGTACCTCGTACCTGTTGGTCAAAGTGAAGAGCCAAGGCTCCTCCTGAATCCCCATACCTGCCTGACTTGCACTCACATCCTCCTGTCCCTGACCATTGACCAACTAACTGTTCTGATGAAAGGTCGCAGACCTGAAATGTTAACTCTGCTTCTCTCTCCACAGATGTTGCCAGACCTGCTGAGTATTTGACACTTTGTTCTTATTTCAGATTTCCAGCATCTGCGGTATTTTGCTTTTATCCACACTAACACTGTACTAATAAGAATTTAAAGTTGCTACTGCAAATGGGTTTTCAGATGTAGAGAGAAGATTAACATTAAGGCAGTAAAACTTTCAGGTTAGTCCTTGCAACAGATTTCCCCCAAATGGCACTGTAACTGACAAGCTGGTTCCCCATACAGGTTGTACTGTGGAAATCTAGGACAGGTAGGTGAGTTGCAGTCTTTGTAGCAACCCATATGGTTGGGCATTTGCCATCTGTGATACATCTACCTTATTTTAAAAAAGCTTCTTCAATCTTCTAGATTTTTTTTCGCAGAAAAATGGGCACCTGCCTTTCGTAACTACTCCATCATGACCTTTTTAAACAAGCTTCTGTAACACTTGCTGAGCTTCTGAACTGTCTTGTAACAGAAGGTAACCTCAGCTCTTCAGTCCAAGTTATTGCCTCTGTAACTGGTGAAGAGGAGCAAAATTAGCACTATCTGCAAGCAGTTTGTGGTGTTCCATTCAATTTCTTAGAAAATCCAGCTAATTGTAGTCAAACCAGTCACAATATCAAATGTAACTTCCCACCTAAGCATGTTAAAATATCTAATGTATTGTACTGTTTGTCAATAGAAAGGACTTTATTCTTCACTTTCCATTCCCTCCACATGCTGAACTGCAGAAATTGATTCCTGGACTGCATGCTTAGAGATAAACTGACTAAATTTGACAAGTAAATAACTGACACATTTCAAAAGGTACTGCTGTGTTTGCCATTTACATACGTTTATATACTTTTGCAGAAATGATCCGTGTATGAAATGCTGACCATTTTTTTTGGATCTTGACATGTTTACTCATATCTTTGATTCCATTATATACATCAATGTTGGTGGATTTACATATCAACCGACAAGACTGCACTGAATGTTCCTATCTCAAACTGTGGTCCTATATCGGCAACCTGTGCAGTAAAACCCAAATACAGGAACTAGAATAGGTGGAGTTTGTTTAAACTCGAATGCACTTGCAATTATTTAGCACCAGTCATATTCTCAGGATGCCCAAAAAGCTTTCCAGTCGATAAGACATTTCTAAAGTGTAGTCACTGTTAGTTTGTAGACAAATACAGCAGCCAATTTGCTTACAACAGATCACACAAACAGCAAGATAAATAACCAGCTAACCTATTTAAAAGATGTTAAATGCTGGTCAGGATATCGAGAAAATTCTCCTGCCCTTTTTCAAATAGTGTAATGGGATCTTTTACAACAGGGGGATTGGTTTAAAATCAAATGCAAAAGATGGTACTTCCGATAATGTGCACATCCTCAGGACTGTACTGAAGTGTCAGCCTAGATTTTGTGCACAAGTCCTAAAACTGGCCTTGAACCCACAATTTTCCGAATCAGAGGCAAGATTGCGACCAATGTGAAAGCTGACACTATTAAATATTATCTGATTTGCCTTTACATTGTTATACTTAAAATACCAAGCATTTTTATATAATCCAAGCACACCTTTTGAACCCAGTAGCTTAAGTAAGAAAATGTACTACTGGTGCGGCACTGAGCAAATGTGATCAAGGTCCCATATTTAATCAGTACTCTGCTGAGTTAGTTGATAGGACAAGATGCACTATAATTCACCTCAATGCCTTAAGGATAGGTAGAGGAACAAAGTCAAGAGGGTGCCCATCATTCCTAAATACCCTTGTTCACATCCTCCTTTCCACACTACTCACATTACCGAAATAGCCTTAACCAAATTCATAAACAAAATCCTATTATTTGTGCCCTTTTTCTCCCTAAACCTTTCTGCAGCATTCAGTACAATTGACCAAGCCATGATCCTCTAGTGCTACTCTTCTGTTGTCCAGTTCTATGGTACGGTCCTTGCATTGTGCCATTCCTCATGTACACATCTGAATGTAGTCAGCACACATCTCTCTCCCGTGCCATTACCCCTACAATTCCTCAAGCAAGGATCTATCTTAGCCCCACTTCCTTTGCCCATTACCTGTCCCTTGACAATATCATCCAGAAACAGTCAGCTTTCACATGTATGTTGATGATACTCAGGTGTACCTCACCACTACTTCTCTCAACAGTTCAACTGCCTCAGCACTGCTAGATCACCAACAAAAAGTCCTGGATGAATCACAACTGCCTCAGCGCAATATCGGGAAAGACGAAAGTCATCATCTTCAGCTCCTGCTACACACTCAGCTTCTTTGCCATCTCCCTGAGCCACCACATGCTCAGCCTGAATCAGAATGCCTGCACTTTTTCAGTCCCTTTCAACCCAGAGCAGAGTTTTTAAATCCTATATCCTGTCCATCACAGTAACAATATTCACTAGGAATCTTACCGCAGCCCCTCCACTCCCAAAACCCTTGGTACATGCTTTCATTACCTTCAGACTCAATGGCCAGAATTTTCTGAGCCCTTTGGTGACGAGCTGGGAGGCGGGAAGGCATCGGGGAGGGGTGGCCACTATTTCCTGCCACCTTGCCTTTTTACCAGTGGCGGGAAAGCTAGCAGATCGGTCAACCATTGGGAGGCCAACTGAGTCATTTAAGTCTCCAATTAATGGCCGCTTCCTGCCTCCGCAGGCATTTAGCCCATGCCGAGGTGGGGCCATTGCCGTGTGGAAAGAGCACCCATGAAACCTGGCAGACTCCCAGCAGTTTCTGAGGTGGGGGGTGTCCCTCCTTTATGTGCATTCCATGGGCCAGGGAGGGACCACGCCACCACCCCCCCAGCAACAACAAAGCCACTGCGCTCAGCAACCCCTCCCCAATCACGAGGGCAGCACAGTGGCGCAGTGGTTAGCACCGCAGCCTCACAGCTCCAGCGACCCGGGTTCAATTCTGGGTACTGCCTGTGTGGAGTTTGCAAGTTCTCCCTGTGTCTGCGTGGGTTTCCTCCGGGTGCTCCGGTTTCCTCCCACATGCCAAAGACTTGCAGGTTGATAGGTTAATTGGCCATTATAAATTGCCATAGTATAGGTAGGTGGTCGGGAAATATAGGGACAGGTGGGGATGTGGTAGGAATATGGGATTAGTGTATGATTAGTATAAATGGGTGGTTGATGTTCGGCACAGACTCGGTGGGCCGAAGGGCCTGTTTCAGTGCTGTATCTCTAAACTAAGCTAAACTAAACTAGTCTTGCCTAGGCGTCCCACAACCCCATTTACTACCTTTCTTTGAGGGCACCCGGCCATTGAGCCACCCTCTCCCAGGTGTTGCAGCCCCAGCAAAAGCCATCACAAGTCCTTAATTGGACAACGACCCCGGCCACTTAACTGACCATCACCGGCAATATGCCACCCTGGGTCCAGCGCTGCTTAAGCGAGATCACCTCCCATTTTTGGCTCCAGCGGCAGGACTTCTGCTCCCTCCACAAAATTCAGCCCAACATCTCTAATGCTTTCCTTACTGAGAATCTGTTTGCAGAAGATGCTTTCAAGTAAAATAAAAAGTTTTTGTGAAGTAATTAAGGTACTACAGTTTGTTAGACAGTACAATTTTCAGTGTCTAATTGCTTTTGGGATTTGTATCTAAATCCAGTTGTAAAATTCCTAGTTGAAGTGAGATTGGCCTTTCTTAAATAAAAGCAAAATACTGCAGATGCAGGAAATATGAAATAAAAACGAGAAATGCTGGAAATACTCAGGTCAGGTCAGCGGCCCTGATCCGAAGGGTCACTGACCTGAAACGATAACTCTGCTTCTCTCTCCACAGATGCTGCCAGACCTGCTGAGTATTTCTAGCATTTCTTGTTTTTATTTGGCCTTTCTTAATCCAGTTCTCCTTGGACATTCATACACAGTTCAAACCTGCCCATAAGTGAGTATATTGGTGCACGGGGTTGTCAACTGTGATGGGATGTATTCCTGGAGGTTTCACTGCAGAAGTTCCTGTCTCAAACCACCCTACCTTGTCAGTCTTTTACCCCATAGCCAATATGTGTTCAGAGAAAAGGTAAAACATTTTTTAATGTTATGATTTTTCTCTTCTGTTGTTCACAGCAGAGTCCAGAAAAGTCTTCTTGAATTCCTAAAGATTCCTAGACAAGTGGTACAGCTAAAATCTCTCATTGGTGAATTAAGAATGATTTCCAGGGGGGAGAAAAGGGGGAGGAGGGGAGGAAAGGGGGAGGGGGGGGGGGAAAGGGGGAGGGGGGGGGAAAGGGGGAGGGGGGGGGAAAGGGGGAGGGGGGGAAAGGGGGAGGGGGGGGAAAGGGGGAGGGGGGGGAAAGGGGGAGGGGGGAAAGGGGGAGGGGGGAAAGGGGGAGGGGGGAAAGGGGGAGGGGGGAAAGGGGGAGAAAGGGGGTGAGGGGGGTGAGGGGGGTGAAAGGGGGTGAGGGGGGTGAAAGGGGGTGAGGGGGGTGAAAGGGGGTGAGAGGGGGTGAGGGGGGCGAAAGGGGGTGAGGGGGGCGAAAGGGGGTGAGGGGGGCGAAAGGGGGTGAGAGGGGGTGAGGGGGGCGAAAGGGGGGGAGGGGGGCGAAAGGGGGGGAGGGGGGCGAAAGGGGGGGAGGGGGGCGAAAGGGGGGGAGGGGGGCGAAAGGGGGGGAGGGGGGCGAAAGGGGGGGAGGGGGGCGAAAGGGGAGGAGGGGGGCGAAAGGGGAGGAGGGGGGCGAAAGGGGAGGAGGGGGGCGAAAGGGGAGAGGGGGGCGAAAGGGGAGAGGGGGGCGAAAGGGGAGAGGGGGGCGAAAGGGGAGAGGGGGGCGAAAGGGGAGAGGGGGGCGAAAGGGGAGAGAAGAGGGACGGGGGGGGGGGGAGAGAAGAGGGACGGGGGGGGGGGGAAGAGAAGAGGGACGGGGGGGGGGGGAAAGAGAAGAGGGACGGGGGGGGGGGGGAAAGAGAAGAGGGACGGGGGGGGGGGGGAAAGAGAAGAGGGACGGGGGGGGGGGAAAGAGAAGAGGGACGGGGGGGGGGGGGGAAGAGAAGAGGGACGGGGGGGGGGGGGGGAAGAGAAGAGGGACGGGGGGGGGGGGGGGAAGAGAAGAGGGACGGGGGGGGGGGGAAGAGAAGAGGGACGGGGGGGGGGGGGGAAGAGAAGAGGGACGGGGGGGGGGGGGAAGAGAAGAGGGACGGGGGGGGGGGGGGAAGAGAAGAGGGACGGGGGGGGGAGAGAAGAGGGACGGGGGGGGGGGGGGAGAGAAGAGGGACGGGGGGGGGGGGAGAGAAGAGGGACGGGGGGGGGGGAGAGAAGAGGGACGGGGGGGGGGGGGAGAGAAGAGGGACGGGGGGGGGGGGGGGGAGAGAAGAGGGACGGGGAGAGAAGAGGGACGGGGAGAGAAGAGGGACGGGGAGAGAAGAGGGACGGGGAGAGAAGAGGGACGGGGAGAGAAGAGGGACGGGGAGAGAAGAGGGACGGGGAGAGAAGAGGGACGGGGAGAGAAGAGGGACGGGGAGAGAAGAGGGACGGGGAGAGAAGAGGGACGGGGAGAGAAGAGGGACGGGGAGAGAAGAGGGACGGGGAGAGAAGAGGGACGGGGAGAGAAGAGGGACGGGGGGGGGGGGGGGAAGAGAAGAGGGACGGGGGGGGGGGGGGAAGAGAAGAGGGACGGGGGGGGGAAGAGAAGAGGGACGGGGGGGGGGGGGGGGGAAGAGAAGAGGGACGGGGGGGGGGGGGGAGAGAAGAGGGACGGGGGGGGGGGGGAGAGAAGAGGGACGGGGGGGGGGGGGGAGAGAAGAGGGACGGGGGGGGGGGGGAGAGAAGAGGGACGGGGAGGGGGGGGGGGAGAGAAGAGGGACGGGGAGAGAAGAGGGACGGGGAGAGAAGAGGGACGGGGAGAGAAGAGGGACGGGGAGAGAAGAGGGACGGGGAGAGAAGAGGGACGGGGAGAGAAGAGGGACGGGGAGAGAAGAGGGACGGGGAGAGAAGAGGGACGGGGAGAGAAGAGGGACGGGGAGAGAAGAGGGACGGGGAGAGAAGAGGGACGGGGAGAGAAGAGGGACGGGGAGAGAAGAGGGACGGGGAGAGAAGAGGGACGGGGAGAGAAGAGGGACGGGGAGAGAAGAGGGACGGGGAGAGAAGAGGGACGGGGAGAGAAGAGGGACGGGGGGGGGGGGGGGAGAGAAGAGGGACGGGGGGGGGGGGGAGAGAAGAGGGACGGGGGGGGGGGGGAGAGAAGAGGGACGGGGGGGGGGAGAGAAGAGGGACGGGGGGGGGGGAGAGAAGAGGGACGGGGGGGGGGGGGGAGAGAAGAGGGACGGGGGGGGGGGGGGAGAGAAGAGGGACGGGGGGGGGGGGGGAGAGAAGAGGGACGGGGGGGGGGGGGGAGAGAAGAGGGACGGGGGGGGGGGGGGAGAGAAGAGGGACGGGGGGGGGGGGGAGAGAAGAGGGACGGGGGGGGGGGGGGGGGGAGAGAAGAGGGACGGGGGGGGGGGGGGGGAGAGAAGAGGGACGGGGGGGGGGTGTGGGGGAGAGAAGAGGGACGGGGGGGGGGGGGGGGAGAGAAGAGGGGGGGGGGAGAGAAGAGGGACGGGGGGGGGGGGGAGAGAAGAGGGACGGGGGGGGGGAGAGAAGAGGGACGGGGGGGGGGGGGGGGGGGGGGAGAGAAGAGGGACGGGGGGGGGGGGGGGGGGGGGGAGAGAAGAGGGACCGGGGGGGGGGGGGGAGAGAAGAGGGACCGGGGGGGGGGGGAGAGAAGAGGGACTGGGGGGGGGAGAGGAGGGACCGGGGGGGAGAGGAGGGACGGGGGACGGGGGGGGGGGGGGGGGGAGAGAAGAGGGACCGGGGGGGAGAGGAGGGACGGGGGACGGGGGGGGGGGGAGAGAAGAGGGACGGGGGGGGGGGGGGGGGGGGGGGGAGGAGAGAGAAGAGGGACGGGGGGGGGGGGGGGGGGGGGGAGAGAGAAGAGGGACGGGGGTGGGGGGGAGAGAAGAGGGACGGGGGGGGGGAGAGAAGAGGGACGGGGGGGGGGGAGAGAAGAGGGACGGGGGGGGGGGAGAGAAGAGGGACGGGGGGGGGGAGAGAAGAGGGACGGGGGGGGGGGGAGAGAAGAGGGACGGGGGGGGGGGGGGGGGGAGAGAAGAGGGACGGGGGGGGGGGGAAGAGAAGAGGGACGGGGGGGGGGGGGGAAGAGAAGAGGGACGGGGGGGGGGAAGAGAAGAGGGACGGGGGGGGGGAAGAGAAGAGGGACGGGGGGGGGGGGGAAGAGAAGAGGGACGGGGGGGGGGGGGGGAGAGAAGAGGGACGGGGGGGGGGGGGGAGAGAAGAGGGACGGGGGGGGGGGGGGGAGAGAAGAGGGACGGGGGGGGGGGGGAGAGAAGAGGGACGGGGGGGGGGGAGAGAAGAGGGACGGGGGGGGGAGAGAAGAGGGACGGGGGGGGGGAGAGAAGAGGGACGGGGGGGGGAGAGAAGAGGGACGGGGGGGGGGGAGAGAAGAGGGATTGGGGGGGGGGGGAGAGAAGAGGGATTGGGGGGGGGGGGAGAAGAGGGATGGGGGGGAGAAGAGGGATGGGGGGGGAGAAGAGGGATGGGGGGGGAGAAGAGGGATGGGGGGGGAGAAGAGGGATGGGGGGGGAGAAGAGGGATGGGGGGGGAGAAGAGGGATTGGGGGGGGAAGAAGAGGGATTTGGGGGGGGGGAAGAGGAGGGATTTGGGGGGGGGAAGAAGAGGGATTTGGGGGGGGGAAGAAGAGGGATTTGGGGGGGGGGGAAGAAGAGGGATTTGGGGGGGGGGGGGGGGAAGAAGAGGGATGGAGGTGGAGATGAAGGGGGAGGACGGAGAGAGTAGGTGGCGGGGGCAGGTGGGCTCATATCCGGTGTTTGAGGCCGACAGGCGCGCCTCTCAGCGGTTATTTCATGTCAGGAATTGGCGAGTCACCCCCTCCCCACAAGCTCCGCCGCTGCTGCACCGGAAACAGTTTCACTGACACCGCGGGTGTGGATATAAACCCAACGCCACAAACTCTTCCCAATCCATCCTCAGCCCTCAACTCAGAAAGAAAACACAATGTCAACTCTAAAAAAGTTTCCAGAGCCGCTAATTACCGTTTAACCGATTGTCACTGTCCCGGCACCTCAAAGAGCGCCTAACCAAGCCCCTCCCCCTTGGACAACCCCCATATTATTCCGTCACTTCCTCCCGCCCTTAACCCTGCGGATGGGTGCCTTCTTGGGGCCCCATTCCAATCCTGGCGGATAGACTACTTCCCTAGGTCCCGTTCCAACCCCGGCCTTCACCCGGGGGGATCGACTCCTTCCCTGGGCCGCGTTCCAACCCCGGTCTTCACCCGGGGGGATCGACTCCTTCCCTGGGTCCCGTTCCAACCCCGGCCTTCACCCGGGGGGATCGACTCCTTCCCTGGGCCCCGTTCCAACCCCGGCCTTCACCCGGGGGGATCGACTCCTTCCCTGGGCCCCGTTCCAACCCCGGCCTTCACCCGGGGGGATCGACTCCTTCCCTGGGCCCCGTTCCAACCCCGGCCTTCACCCGGGGGGATCGACTCCTTCCCTGGGCCCCGTTCCAACCCCGGGGGCTCTGGCACGGTTTTCAATCTCAGTTTTATTGAGAGGTCACAGACCTGGAATGTTAACTTTGCTTCTCTCTCCACCGATGCTGCCAGACCTGCTGAGTATTTTCCAGCACTTTTTTTTGTTTGTATATACACGATAAATGAACGCTGTTTATGGATTATCTTGCTGGACTTCGAATAACATAACTATCTTTTAACCTTTCTGAGTCTGGCAAAAGCTTGCTCCAGTAGCGTTCTGATTAGATCCTTAAAAATCCCTATCTGGTCCACAAGAAGAGGGAAGAGCCATTGCCGCACAACCCTCGCGAAGTGCTTTGGACCTGGGACTTTGTAATAAAATAGGGAAAATTTTAACAATCCAATCTTCTTAACTGGTCAAGATGACCTGTTCCTTTCTGGATCCTCGATGGACAGACTGCCAACAGGTTGACCTCAACCTCGCCCAGCTCTCCATACTGGTGAGGATTCTGTTTTCCGAGTTGCACCTCCTCTGAAGACATCCATAACCTTACCTTTTTGTCTTGTACCATCATTCCTTTTGTTATTTAATCTCTCCTTCCTTCCTATAACAGACCTTCCCTTTTTTGTTCCTTCGCTCACCGTTCCCTGCCTCTGTACTTGCTTAATTAAAATCTGTTAAATAGTTTTTTCCACTTCTAACAAAAGGTCATCAACCTGAAAGGATAACTCATTTCTCTCTCTGCAGACAGGCTGGACAAAAGGATCGGTCTCACCCTT
The DNA here is from genome assembly GCF_036365525.1 of Heterodontus francisci. Classification (NCBI taxonomy): domain Eukaryota; kingdom Metazoa; phylum Chordata; class Chondrichthyes; order Heterodontiformes; family Heterodontidae; genus Heterodontus; species Heterodontus francisci. Next base: position 41,049,178 of record NC_090388.1, on the reverse strand, counting down.
CTGAGGAATGGATGATTCTTGCTGACAGCGCGTGGTAGTCCAGGGGGATGTGGCAGGATCCACGAGGGCCATTGACTCCTCTTCCTTGGAGGGATGTCCCTTCTGCAGGCTCACCCCTGCTTTCGAGGAGCAACGTCTCCTCCTTTTATGGGAGCGATGCAGAGGAAGGGAGAGCTCCATGTCTGTCAAGGCTGCCAGCTCAGTACCCTCCTCTTTCTCGCTCCCACACCCCAGTCTGGCTGTGGGACGTGAATGCGCTGCCAAAGCATGCACAGTCACAGAATCGGACAGGGGATCACTTGCGGGCTCTCAATCGCACACGAACTGGCTCGTGCTATCTAAATGGCTCGCCTTGAGGTGCTTGGTTTTGAGCTATGCCTTCCTTCCATGTGGACACTCCCCCACCCCGGCTGGGGGAATGTGATTATGATAGATGCCAGCCGCATGCATGACTAGGGAATGGGAGTCGGGAGAGACGTGGTGGCACCAGCCTCGGCCACCTGGGTTGTTTTGGAGGCCTAGGAGGCAGGGCACTTTTCTCGTACACGTTCACCTACTTACTGGCGTGGCTCCGCATACCGGCTAGAAGATGCAGTAGTGTTATGAGCCTGTAGGTTTTTTTGGGGAAAATACGGTGTGCCTTTAAGGCTGGAAAAGGACCCGTGCTGCTTTAAAAACCAGCAAGTCTCTGAAGTTACAGCAAGTGCATTTTGGTTGCTGTCAGATACAACCATACGGAGAGGGAACCAACCAACTTCAAAGAATGTATCCTGGTTACCCGGCAACAGCCATTTAGAGATCAAGGACCAGATATACAATGTTGCAATTATCTTTTGAACTGGCTTTTTAGTTGACACAGACTGTTCTCACAGGAGAAACAGACAGACAGCTGTGTGTTAGCACCTGAAAGAAGCACTCGCAGACCATTTAAACTGAAGGAAGTGAATTTAGTCTGTTCGTTAATTGTCCTCTCTCAAAATTCTAAAAAGTCAAGCCAGAACAGAGATCTGATAATTTAAACTGAAGAAAGGGAAGTTAGACTGACAATCTTTTATCCCTCAAAAGTTCTAAATCCAAATTTATTCAGTAAAAAGTGTTTGCAAGTTGTTAATTGTTGAAATGCATCGCTGGAGAAGGAAAGCAACAATTTTGACTTCTGAATTAGACTACGGACTGTTCTACTGTTGAAGAACCTTTTTTTTCACCATCAGACAGCTGTGAGGACTTCAAGTAACCCTGGACTGTTCCACATCCGGCAGGAGCGTAAATCTGCAAGGACTCTAATTTTTTCTATTTTAAATGTTTATATCTTAGTGTTTAAGAATGTAGTTTTTCTAATTAAACAGTTAATTGGATTATAAAGACACTTGGTTAGCCTCATTCGGGGGTTAATAGATGGTACAATTTGGCTAGGTCTTTCTTTAATTTGAAAAGTTTAAAATGATGGGCGATCTGTGGAGGGATGGGATTGAATTAAAAGTGCGATTCTCCCACCACAATCAGCATCATATATTTTGACTGGGGGCTTTGACTGGAGCGGTTCGTCGTAACATATTAATTGGGTTTCTCGTCCTTGATTTGAATCATATATGGATTGGGGGCTCGTCTGCGAGATTGAATCATATTAATTGGGGGCTCACTTGAGATTGAATCATATTTAATTAAGCGGCTCGTGTCTGGGTTCAGAATCAGACTAATTTGGAGGGCTTGCATTTGGCATCATATTAACTACTCGTCTCTGGGATATCATATTTAAATTGGGGTGTTGCATTTGGCATCATATTCAATTGCTGTTGCGCCCGGGATCATAGCAATTGGAAACTTGATTGTTGGGGTCTAAATCTAACACCAATTACAAAGAAATTAAAAGAAACAGGTCTTTTGTATAATAAGATACAGTCTATACCATTGCTATAACCATTAATGCCATTACAGAGTTTTGGGGAAAGCAGAATGTTTCCCTTAGTCACTTGATAACTTTAACTAAGAACAAATTAAAAGAATTGGCAGCGAAATTGGGATTGGAATTAAAATCAGGTGCCAAAAGAGCAGAGATGATTGACATAACAGCCGAACATCAGGAATTAGTAGATGATGCTGATGATACTGATGAAGGGCTATACGAGGAACAAGAAGGTAGTAGCTCCGAGAGTGATGCAGCAGTATTAGCTAAGATTCAGTTAGAAACGAAAAAAACTTGGATTGGAAGACAGGGAGAAAGAGAGGGAATTTAGGCTAAAAGAGATGGAACTAAGACAAAAGGGTCAGGATGAATCTGAATTTAGATCAGGTCCCAGTGAGAAGTTGTTTAAGTTTATACAGGCTCTTCCTAAGTTCGAGGAAAGGGACATAGAGGCATTTTTCATATCTTTTTAAAAAAAAAAAAGCCAAACAGATGAAATGGCCGCAAGAAAGCTGGACATTGCTTATTCAGGGCAGGCTGGTAGGCAGAGCTAATGAAGCTTCTGCCATGCTTCCTGAAGAGGCTTCTGCTGATTATGAGATAGCAAAAAAGGCTATTCTCGCTGCCTATGGGTTAGTTCCTGAAGCTTACTGTCAAAAGTTTAGGAATTTACGGAGATTGACTGGGCAGACATTTAGAATTTGGGAGGGTGAGAAAATGAATTTTAACCGTTGGATAAGGGCATTAAAGATAGAAACCACATGAGAACCTTCGAGAATTGATTCCCTTAGAAGAGTTTAAAATCTCCATTCCTTCAGTAGCGAGAACTCATAGATAACCTGAAAGTTTTGAAAACTAGGCAAACAGCAGAGATTGCTGATGATTTTGAGCTTGTGAATAAGCCAACCTATTTTATCCATCACCCCCATAAACCCGAGAAGGATAGAAAGTGAGAGAGTGAAAGGAAGGCAAGTAGCTGGGGACAAGAAGGAACAGCTGGGAATGCCCCAGGATCACCACCTCAGGTCAGAAAGGAAGGTGCTGAGGGGAGAGGTGAGGTTCGCAAGCCAAAGTGCTATCATTGCAACAAAATGGGTCATCTTTGTATAGAGTGCTGGAAATTGCAAGGTAAACCCACAAGAATTGTTGGGGTACACAACGTTAGTGCAGAGGAAAAGACTGACAATATAGCAGACCAGGCTACAGCTTTAACGACAGCTGTGAATGTGAAACCAGATACTAAAACTAAAAGGAGTGCAGAGGTTAAGAATAAAATACATGAGAGTTATGATGAATTTTTGTCAAAGGGGAGAGTAACTCCGTATCCTGTAAGTGAGGCAGGAAAACCTATTATACTCAGGCACACAGGAGCAACCCAAACACTCTTGCTGAGGAAAGATATGAGGTTTCCACCAAAGAGCGCCTTGAACGCTAAAGGTTTAGTTAATGGAATTGGTGGGGTGTGTATACCCGTAACTTTGTATAAAGTACGCCTAGAAAGTGACTTAATATCTGTGATAGTAACTGTAGGTGTTGTCCTCAGTTTACCAGTAAAGGGAATGGATCTACTCCAAGGAAATGATTTGGCTGGATCAAAAGTATCAGTTTCTACTATAGTTACAGAGGAACCAAGTGAAATGAAGGAAACGGAGCAATTATAGGTACAAGTTCCGGGAATATTTCCTGCATGTGTAGTTACCCGAGCAATGGCTAAACTGGATCCATTGTCGGAGGTAAAAGTGGCACCACAAATAGATAGCCAAGTACCTGAAACCTTATTTGGGGATTTACATAATCCAAATGAATTGTTTAACAGATCGTCTATCATTGTAGCACAGCAGGCTGATCCAGAGATACACCAAATGACACAGGTGGCTCTGTCAGAAGCTGAGGCGAAAGGAGTTCCAGAATGCTATTATATGGTAAACGGGGTTTTGAGGAGAAAATGGAGATCGCCTCATAGACCTGCCGACTAAAACTGGACAATTGTTGAACAGATAGTGGTACCACCTAAATATCGACAAGGATTATTAAGGACATTAAGACATTAAGGACATGACATTCCTTTTCCAGGATATAGGGGAATTCAAAAGATCACATCACACATAAGCAAACATTATTACTGGCCAAGCCTTACAAAGGATGTGAGAATTTTGTAGGACATGCCATACCTGTCAAATGGTGGGAAAACCACAACCTACCATAAAACCAGGGAATGAAGTATTAGTGTTGTTACCATTACAGGAAGAAACATTAAAGGCACGGTTCAATGGCCCATATGGAGTGATCAATAGAGGGGGTAAGGTAGATTACTTGATTGGCACCCCGATCGCTGAAAGAAGAACCGGTTGTGTCACATTAATATGCTCAAAACAATATTACCGCACAGAGGAGGATAAGCCAGTACAGGTATGTCAGGTAATCGGCACTGTTGAGAAGGAAAAGGATAGTGAGGATGAGGCAGAAGCAGGTCTAGAAAATTCTCAGATTGAACTTCCAACTATCCAATTAGCGACTACAGAATGGCTAGGAAAATTAAACAATAGGCTTGTACATCAGAGGCAAAACAGCGTGAAGTCTTAACCAGGGTTTTCACAACATTTCAAAAAGTTTGTAGGGATAAGCCAGGATGTATAACCTTAGCCACACATGACGAGGGTATGAGGGAACCATTCCTTTAAAACAACATCCTTGCTGCTTAGGTCCAGACAGACAAGCCCAACTGAAAGCAGAGGTACAATGCATGCTGAAGGCAGCTTAGTTGAACCTAGTCAGGACAGCTGAAATTCGCAGATGGTTTTGATGACTAAACCTGGTGGATCAGCTCCAGCTTGCATAGACTAGAAAAATCACTGTGGTAAAGAAGGCAAACTCCTACTCAAATTTTCATTTAAAGGACAGTATGTGTCTTAAAGGACAAATATGTTGGAGGGAGACTGTCAAATTTCTCCGACACCCCAGAGTAAGAAAAAGTCAGGTTCTGTTACACCGGACAGGGTTTTCCAGTATCAAGTGATGCCACATGGGTTAAGGGGTACTCAAGAAACTTCTCAGAATAGTGAACCCAGTAGTGGTCAGTGCTCCTAGCTGTGCAGTTGGCTGAGGTGATGGGCAATAGGGATACTTGGAAGGAAAACACGAAACAATTGGAAGAGTATGCTTGCAAATCTGAAATGGGTTTGTTGGGACAATCTTTTGAAAATTTAAAGCCGAAATGTTCTGGTGGAACTTGTTGCTGTTGTCTTTACATTTTAGAAAAGTGTATGCCTGTAAATGCAAAAGAAAATGTGTTAGCGTTTTTTTCAATTTGTATTTTTTTACCCATTGTAATAAATGCATTCCAGGAGTGGCATTTCATTCTGCCAGGGACAGAGGTGTTGTGATCCTGTAGTTTTTTTTTCAGGAAGAATGCGGTGTGCCTTTAAGGCTGGAAAAGGAGCCGTACTGCTTTAAGAACCAGCAAGTCTCAGGAGCTCAAGAAAGTGCATTTTGGTTGCCATTGGATACAACCATACGGAAAGGGAACCAACCAGCTTCAAAGAATGCATCCTGGTTATCTGGCAATAGCCATTCAGAGACCAAGGACCAGATATACAATGTTGCAATTATCTTTTGAACTGGCTTTTAATTGACAGACTGTTCTAACAGGAGAAACAGACAGCTGTGTGTTAGCACCTGAAAGGAGCGCTCTCAGACCATTTAAACTGAAGGAAGAGAATTTAGTCTGTTTATTTATTATTCTCTCTCAAAATTCTAAAAAGTCAAGCCAGAACAGAGATCTCCGATCATTTAAACTGAAGGAAGGGAAGTTAGACTGTGACAATCTTTTATCCCTCAAAAATTCTAAAGCCAAATTGATACACTAAAAAGTGTTTGCAAGTTGATAATTGTTGAAATTCATTGCTGGAAAAGGAGCAACAATCTCGACTTCTGAATTAGACTATGAACTGTTCTACTGTTGAACCTTTTTTCCCCCCGTTAAGCGGCTGTGAGGAATTCAAGCAACCTTGGACTGTTCCACATCCGACAGGAGCATAAATCTGCAAGGACTCTAATTTTTTTCTATCTTAAATGTTGTTTATATCTTAGTAGTGTTTAAGAATTTAGTTTTTCCAATTAAACGGTTAATTTGTTGATTTAAAGACACAGAGGACATAGGTGAGGTTTTGAATGATTACTTTTCATCTGTGTTCACTATGGAGAAGGACGATGTAGGTGTAGAGCTCAGGGAGGGGGATTGTGATATAATTGAACATATTAGAATTGAAAGGGAGGAAGTATTAGCTGTTTTAATGGCTTAAAAGTGGATAAATCCCCAGGCCCAGATAAGATATATCCCAGGCTGTTATGTGAGGCAAGGGAGGAGATAGCAGGAGCTCTGACTCAAATTTTCAAATCCTTTCTGGCGACAGGAGAGGTACCAGAGGATTGGAGGTCAGCGAATGTGATACTATTATTCACGAAGGGTAGCAGCAATAAACCAGGTAATAACAGGCCGGTGAGTCTAACATCAGTGGTAGGGAAACTATTGGAAAACATTCTGAGGAACAGGATTAATCTCCACTTGGAGTGGCAGGGATTAATCAGGGATAGCATAGCTTTGTCAGGGGGAGATTGTGTCTAACTAACTTAATTGAATTTTTCAGGGAGGTGACTAGATGTGCCGATCAGGGTGATGCAGTTGATATAGTCTGCATGGACTTCAGTAAGGCTTTTGATAAGGTCCCGCATGGGCAATTGGTTAAGAAGTTAAGAGCCCATGGGATCCAGGCCAATTTGGCAAATTGGATCCAAAATTGGCTTAGTGGCAGGAAGCAGAGGGTGATGTTCGAGGGTTGTTTTTGTGAGTGGAAGCCTGTGACCGGTGGGGTACCGCAGGGATCGGTGCTGGGACCCTTGCTGTTAGTAGTGTACATTAATGATTTAGACATGGATATAGGAGGTATGATCAGTAAGTTTGCAGATGACACGAAAATTGGTGGTGTCATAAATAGTGAGGAGGAAAGTCTTAGATTACAGGACAATATCGTTTGGCTGGTAAGATGGGCGGAGTAGTGGCAGATGGAATTTAATCCTGAGAAGTGTGAGGTGATGCATTTTGGGAGGACTAACAAGGCAAGGGAATATACAATGATGGTACCCTAGGAAGTACAGAGGGACCTTGCTGTACTTGTCCATAGATCACTGAAGGCAGCAGCACAGGTAGACAAGGTGGTTAGGAAGGCATGTGGGATACTTACCTTTATTAGCCGAGGCATAGAATCTCAGAGCAGGGAGGTTACGATGGAGCTGTATAAAACGCTAGTTAGGCCACAGCTAGAGTACTGTGTACAGTTCTGGGCATCACAGTATAGGAAGGATGTGATTGCACTGGAGAGGGTGCAAAGGAGATTCACCAGGATGTTACCTGGGCTGGAGCATTTCAGCTGTGAAGAGACTGAAAAGGCTGGGGTTGTTTTCCTTAGAGCAGAGAAGGCTGAGGGGGGACCTGATTGAGGTATACAAAATTATGAGGAGCATTGATAGGTTAGCTATGAAGAAACTTTTTCCCTTAGCGGAGGGGTCAATAACCAGGGGGCATAGATTTAAGATAAGGGGCAGAAGGTTTAGAGGGGATTTGAGGAAAAGGTTTTCACCCAGAGGGTGGTTAGAATCTGGAACATACTGCCTGAAGAGGTGGTAGAGGCAGGAACCCTCACAACATTTAAGAAGTATTTAGATGAGCACTTGAAACGCCACAGCATACAAGGCTACGGGCCAAGTGCTGGAAAATGGGATTAGAATAGTTAGGTGCTTGATGGCTGGCACAGACACGAAGGGCTTGGTTCTGTGCTGTATAATTCTATGACTCTATGGTTTGGTTAGCCTCTTTCGGGGGTTAATAGATGGTACAATTTGGATGGGCCTTTCTTTAATTTGGAAAATTTAAAATGATGTGTTCGGCAATCTGTGGAGGGACGGGATTGAATTAACAGTGTGTTTCTCCCACCACAATCAGAATCGTATATTTTTATTGGGGGCTTTGACTGGAGCGGTCAGTTGTAACAGTAGGCAGACCCAATATTGAATGCAGACGTCCCACACGCGTCCTTCTCCTGCGCCATGTACAAAAAGACTTGGTCCTGGAAGGAGAAGACATGCTGGAGGCTGGTCTCTATGAAGCCAAATGGGATTGGCACTATCCCTGACCTCATCTCCCCCAGTTGGCGAAGGTGGGGGAGGAGGAGGAGGTCACCGGGATAAAGGGCAGGACCTTTCAGATGACTAATCGCTGCAAGGTGGGCACAAGGTTTCACTAGCAGGTGTATCCCGCTCACTGTGCCATGAGCCCCTTCCCAGGGCCAAGTGCACCGCCCATTCGGTCTTCAGAAAGTATATTGCTTTCCTTTACATTTTCAAGGCGGCTCTGATGACTGAAGGGCTGACAACCATAGCCATGACTTTGATGCATGCCTCGATTGGCATGGTGGGGTGAGTGTAGCTCTTCATCCTATGCTTATTAGTAATTAAAATAAATGGTGACAGGTTTGCAGGAGCTGCGGGAGCAGCCACTCACATGTCGGTCCTCACAGACCCTGCCACTGCCAAAGATGGAGTCGCCCTTGAGGTTTTGCAAGCTACACCCATCCCAATTCTCAGGCCTGATGTTTCTGATGCCAGCCTTTGTCTGCACCAAAGAACATTGAGAATGAAAAAAATCACCACTGCCTTAGATTATGATGGGAGAGTGGCTGCCTCCTTTCTGTGCAGTTCTGAATTATAACAATTATTGATTGGTGAGGCGACCGAAGGTCGTGTTTGCCTCTTAAGCAGAGAGAGAGAAAAAGGAAGATTACAGGGGCAGGGTTGCCATTCAAAGTTGGATTGGTGGGTGGAGGTTGCATGGGTGCACTTTCCAAAGATTATTAAAGTCTCTGATAGTGATCTGCCTGGTTGGGGGAGGAGATGTCTTCACCTGGGACAGCTGGAACTGCTGTGAGGATAATTGCAACCAACTGCAACAAGGCATAGGCTAGCAGAATGGACAGACAAGTGACAGACGGAATTTAATACAGAGAGGCGTGAGGTGATGCATTTTGGCAGAAGGGATAGGGTGAGGCAATATAGACTTAATGGCATAATTCTAAAGACTGCAGGGACAGAGCGACCTGGGGATTCATGGGCATAGATCTTTGAAGGTTGTTACGACCGTGGTAGGAGCAACGCACTGTTAATTCAGTCCCTTCGCTCCACAGATTACAGCATATTTCTTAAAGCTTTCCGAATCAGCAAAAGCAGCCAAATTGAACACTCTAGTGTCCCCCGAATGAAGCGGACCAAACCAGCTATGTTTAGATAACAAATTAACTATTTATTAAAAAAACCTAAAATCTTAAACACTACTAAGATAAACCAATGTCTAAAGATCTTATAACTTATTTAATAATCTACCTCCCGCATTCACATACATAAACTAAAATTAACTAATTCAGTTTTTAATTAGCTGAACATTGAGGGAAAGTAAAGTCTGTGCAAGTTACGTTCCTGACGAATGGAGTTTTCCAATGTAGAAACAGTCAAAGGTCGCTTGAAGTCTTCACAGTGGTCCAATGGAAAAAACAGGTCCTTCAAAGATAGGAATTCAACAGTTCGGATGTTGTAGCATTAAACTGTCCTTTCAGTGATGAACACAGCAAAATACTGATATTTTGTTGAGAAAGAAAAGTTTTTCTTAGGGAATTAATTCAGCTTGAAGCTTTGTAGAATTTTAAGAGAGAAAACACAGCTTCTTCCTTCAGGTTGAACCTCAACTCTTCCTGTTCAAACCAGTCTCAGCCAGCTTGTTTAAAAAGTCAAATTGCAGCATTGAATCATGTGACCGCTTTCTGCTGGTACTTGGCAACCAAATTGCAATCTGACAGACTGAGTCTCTGGAACTTTCTGTCTTAAAGGTGCCTTGATCTTTTTACAGTCTTAAAGGCACACACAATATTTACGAGGAGAAAAAAAAAACAAGACCATGACAAGAGTGCAGTTAGCAATGCATATGGGATCTTGGGCTTCATAAATAGAGGCAATGAGTACAAACGCAGGGAAGTTATGCTGAACCTTTATAAAGCTCTGGTTAGGACACAACAAACATATTGCATCCAGTAATGGGCACCACAATTCAATAAGGACACGAGGGTCCTTCAGAGATGCAGAGGAGATGTACCAAAATGGTTTTATGAATGAGGGATTTTTTTAGTTACAAGGTTAGGTTGGAGAAGCTGGGGTTGTTTTCCTTGGAGCAAAGGAGATTGAGGGGAGCTCTGATGGAGGTCTACAAGGTGATTCCAGATTTAGATAAGGTAGACAAAGAAAAGCTGTTTCAATTAGCTGATGGTGCAAGGTCTAGGGGACAGAGATTTATAGAAACAGAAAATAGTAGGCCATTCGGCCCTTCAGGCCTGCTCCGCCATTCAAAAAAGATCATAGTTGATCATCTAATTCAGCACCCTGTTCCCACTTTCTCCCCATATCCCTTGATCCATTTGGCATTAATATATCTATCTCCTTCTTGATGACATTTAATGACTTGGCCCCCACTGCCTTCTGCGGCAGAGAATTCCACAGGTTCACCACCCTCTGAGTGAAGAAATTTCTCCTCATCTCAGTTACAAATAGCATACCCCGTATCCTGAGACTGTGACCCCTGGTTCTGGAGTCCCCAGCCTCCACCCTCCCTGCATCTAGCCTGTCTAGTCCTGTCAGAATGTTACAGGGTTCCATGAGATCCCCTCTCATTCTTCCAAACTCCACTGAATATAGGCCTAGTAGACCCAATCTCTCCTCATACGTCAATCCTGCCATCCCAGGAATCAGCCCAGTAAACCCATCCCTGCACTCCCTCCATGGCAAGAACATCCTTCCTCAGACAAGGAGACCAAAATTGCACACAATACTCCAGATGTGGTCTCACCAAGGCCCTGTATAACTGCAGCAAGACATCCCTGCTCCTGTACTCAAATCCTCTTGCAATGAAGGCCAACATACCATTCACCTTCCTAACTGCTTGCTGCACCTGAATGCTTGCTTTCAGCAACTCGTGTATAAGGAGACCCAGGGCATGTTGCACCTCTCCCTTTCCTCATCTATCACCATTAAGATAGTAATCTGCCTTTCTGTTTTTACAACCAAAGTGGATAACCTCACATTTATCCACATTATACTGCATCTGCCATGCATTTGCCCACTCACCCAACTTATCCAAATCACATTGGGGTGGCGCAGTGGTTAGCATCGCAGCCTCACAGCTCCAGCAACCTAGGTTCAGTTCTGGATACTGCCAGTGCAGAGTTTGCAAGTTCTCCCTGTGACTGCGTGGGTTTCCGTCGGGTGCTCCGGTTTCCTCCCACAGCCAAAGACTTGCAGGTTGATAGGTAAATTGGTCATTGTAAATTGCCCCTAGTATAGGTAGGTAGTAGGAGAATTGAGGGAAGGTGGGGATGTGGTTGGGAATATAGGATAAATGTTCTTTTGGGCCTCCTTATCTCGAGAGACAATGGATACGCGCCTGGAGGTGGTCAGTGGTTTGTGAAGCAGCGCCTGGAGTGGCTATAAAGGCCAATTCTGGAGTGACAGGCTCTTCCACAGGTGCTGCAGAGAAATTTGTTTGTTGGGGCTGTTGCACAGTTGGCTCTCCCCTTGCGCCTCTGTCTTTTTTCCTGCCAACTACTAAGTCTCTTCGACTCGCCACAATTTAGCCCTGTCTTTATGGCTGCCCGCCAGCTCTGGCGAATGCCAGATTAAATGTAGGATTAGTATAAATGGGTGGTTGATGGTTGGCACAGACTTGGTGGGCTGAAGGGCCTGTTTCAGTGCTGTATCTATATGACTATATATATATATATATATATATATAAACATTGGAGCCTCTTTGCATCCTCCTGACAGCTCACATTCTCTCCTCCCCCCCCACCCCCCCCCCAGCTTTGTGTTATCTGCAAACTTGGAAATGTTACATTTAGTTCCCTCACCCCAAGTCATTAATATATATTGTGAAAATCTAGGGCCCAAGCACTGACCCCTGCGGTACCCCACTGGTCACTGCCTGCCACCTGGAAAAAGACCCATTTATTCCTACTCTCTGTTTCCTGTCTGTCAACCAATTCTCAATCCATGCTAGTATATTACCCCCAAGCCCATGTGATTTAATTTTGCACACTAACCTCTTATGTCAGACCTTATCAAAAGCCTTCTCAAAATCCAAATGCACCACATCCACTGGTTCTCCCTTATCTATTCTACTAGTTACATCCTCAAAAAACTCCAGTAGATTTGTTAAGCATGATTTTCCTTTTGCAAACTCATGCTGACTTTGGCCAATCCTGTTTATGCTTTCTGGGTGTTCTGCTATCGCATCCTTTATAATAGACTCTAGCATTTTCCCCACTATTGATGTAAGGCTAACTGGTCTGTAATTCCCTGTTTTTTTCTCTCCTTCCTTTTTGAAATATTGGGGTTACATTTGCCACCCTCCAATCTTTAGGAACTGCACTAGAGTCTATAGAATTTTGGAAGATGACCAGCAATGAATCCACTATTTCCAGGGCCACTTCTTTTAGTACTCTGGGATGTAGATTATCAGGCCCTGCAGATTTGTCAGCCTTTAACCCCATTAATTTCCCTGGCACTATTTTTTTTTTTAAACTAATACTGATTTCCTTCAGTTCCTCTCTCTCATTAGACCCTTGGTTCCCTAACATTTCTGGGAGGTTATTTGTGTCCTCCTTTGTGAGGACAGAACCAAAGTGTTTAATTGTTCTGCCATTTCTTTGTTTCCTATTATCATTTCCCCGTTTCTGACTGTAAGGGATCTACATATGTCTTCACTAATCTTTTTCTCTTCACATATTTATAGAAGCTTTTAGTCAGTTTTTATCTTCCCCGCAAGCTTACTCTCATACTCTATTTTCCCCCACTTAATCAACCTCTATGTCCTCCTTTACTGATTTCTAAACTGCTCCCAATCCTCAGACTTGCTACTTTTTCTGGTAATTTATGCCTCCTCTTTGGATCTAATACTATCCCCAATTTCTTTTGTAAGCCATAGTTAAGCCACCTTTCAGGTTTTATTTTTGCGCCAGACAGGAATGAATAATTGTTGTAACACATTCTTTCAATATTATCTATTGCCTATCCACTGTCAACCCTTTTAGTAAAGTTCCCCAATCTACCATAGCCAACTCATGCCTCGTACCTTCGTAGTTTCCTTTATTTAGATTCAGGGCCCTAGTTTTGGATTCAACTACTTCACTCTCCATCTTAATGAAGAATTCTGTCATGTTATGGTTGCTCCTTCCCAAGGGACCCCACACAAGATTGTTAATTAATTCTTTCTCATTGCACAATACCCAGTCTAGGATTGACTGTTCTCTAGTTGGTTCCTCAACATATTGGTCTAAAAAACCGTCACAAACACACTCCAGAAAATCTTCCTCCACAGTATTATTGCTAATTTGGTTTGACCAATCTATATGTAGATTAAAGTCACCCATGATTACAGTTGTAACTTTATTGCATGTGTCTCTAATTTCCTGTTAATGCCATCCCTTATATCTCCACTACTGTTTGGGGGCCTATAGACAACCCCCACCAACGTTTTCTTGGTGTTTCTTAGCTCCACCGATACAGATTCCACATCATGATTTTCCGAGCCAATATCCTTCCTCACTATTGCATTGATTTCCTCCTCCACTAACAATGCTACCCCACCTCCTTTCCCTTTTTGTGTGTCCTTCCTAAATATTGAATACCCCTGGATGTTCAGTTCCCATCCTTGGTCACCCTGCAGCCATGTCTCAGTAATCGCAACTATATCATACCGTTTATATCTATTTGCGCTGTTAATTCATCTACCTTATTGCGCATGCTCTGCACAAATGCCTTTAGATTTGTCTTTTTAACATTGTTAGTCATCTTAGCTTTATTTTGCACTATGGCCCCATTTGTTTCTCACCCTTGTTTTCTCTGCCTTCCACTTTTGCTTCTTACCTTTCTGTCTTTCATTACTATCCTGGTTTCTCTCTCCTCTGTCTCCCTGCTCAGATTCCCATCCCCCTGCCATTCTAGTTGAAACCCTCCCTGACAGCACTAGCAACCGCCCCCCCTGAGGAAATTGGTCCCACTCCTGCCAGAAGCAACCCGTCCAGCTTGCATTGGTCCCACCTTCCCCAGAACTGGTCCCAATGTCCCAGGAATCTGAATCCCTCCTCCCTACAGCATTTCTCTAGCCACGTATTCATCTGATAAATCCTACTATTTATGCCCTCGCTGGCATGTGGCACTGGTAGTAATCCTGAGATTACTACATTTGAGGTCCTACTTTTTAATTTACACCCTAACTCCCTATATTCAGCTTGTAGGACCTCATCCCTTTTTTTTTAAACCTATGTCATTGGTACCGATATGTACCACAAGAACTGGCTGCTCCCCCTCAGAATACCCTTATGATTTTGGGCAAGAGATGCAGCAGAGAATGTGAGGAAGAACTTTTTTTGTTAGGTACAGTGTGCTAAACCCAGAACTTGCTGCCTATGAGATTGGTGGAAGCGGAGATGATCAATGATTTCAAAAGGCAATTGGATGGGCACTTGAAGGAAATAAACTTGCAAGGCCATGGGGATCGACTAGGGGAAGGGGACTATCTGGATTACTCCTCGAAGAGCCGGCATGGACTCGATGGGCCTCCTGTGCCATCATGACATTCAGAAAGGAAATAATGAGGGTTCAGGTCCAACATGTTCCCGTAAAGGTGAAGAGTAGGACCAACAAGTCAAGGTAACCTGGGATGTCAAGCGATATAGAGGATTAGATAAGGAAAAAAAGGAGGCTTATGGCAGATTCAGAGCACTAAAAGCAGCAGAGGCTTTAGAGGAGTATAGAAAGTGTAGGAGGGTACTTAAAGTAATTAGGAGAGCAAAGAGGGGGCATGAAAAAACGCCAGTAGACAAGATAAAGGAAAATCCCAAGGCATTTTATAAGTATATTATGGGCAAGAGAATAACCAGGGAAAGAGTGGGGCCCATTAGGGATCAAAGAGGCAATTTGTGTGTGGTGCCGGAGGACATAGGTGAGGTTTTGAATGATTACTTTTCATCTGTGTTCACTATGGAGAGGGACGATATAGGTGTAGCGATCAGGGAGGGAGATTGCGATATACTTGAACAAATTAGCATTGAAAAGGAGGAAGTATTTGCTGTGTTAGCAGGCTTAAAGGTGGATAAATCCCCAGGCCCAGATGAGATGTATCCCAGGCTGCTATGTGAGGCAAGAGAGGAGATAGCAGGGGCTCTGACACAAATTTTCACATCCTCTCTGGCTACAGGAGGCACCAGAAGACTGGAGGACAGCGAAAGTGGTACCATTGTTCAAGAAGGGTAGCAGAGATAAACCAGGTAACTATAGGCCTGTGAGTCTAATGTCAGTGGTGGGGAAATTATTGGAAAAAATTCTGAGAGACAGGATTAATCTCCATTTGGAGAGGCAGGGATTAATCAGGAATAGTCAGCATGGCTTTGTCAGGGGGAGATCGTGTCTAACAAATTTGATTGAATTAGGCTTTTGATAAGGTCCCGCATGGAAGATTGGATAAGAAGGTAAAAGCCATGGGATCCAGGATAAGTTGGCAAATTGGATCCAAAATTGGCTTCGTGGCAGGAGGCAGAGGGTGATGATCGAGGTATGTTTTTGCGAATGGAGGCCTGTGACCAGTGGGGTACCGCAGGGATCGGTGCTGGGACCCTTGCTGTTTGTAGTGTACATTAATGATTTAAACATGAATATAGGAGGTATGATCAGTAAGATTCGCAGACAACACGAGGATCGGTGGTGTCGTAAATAGTGAGGAGGAAAACCTTAGATTACAGGACGATATAGTAGGGTGGATCAGTGGCAGATAGGATTTAATCCTGAGAAATGTGAGGTGATGCACTTTGGGAGGACTAACAAGGCAAGGGAATATACAATGGATGGTAGAACCCTAGGGAGTACAGTGGGTCAGAGGGACCTTGGGGTGCTTGTTCATAGATCACTGAAGGTAGCAGCACAGGTAGATAAGGTGGTTAGGAAGGCATACGGATACTTGCCTTTATTAGCCGAGGCATAGACTATAAGAGCAGAGAGGTTATGATGGAGCTGTATAAAACGCAGGTTAGGCCACAGCTGGAGTACTGTGTACAGTTCTGGTCACCACACTATAGGAAGGATGTGATTGCACTGGAGAGGGTGCAGAGAAGATTCACCAGGATGTTGTCTGGGCTGGAGCATTTCAGCTATGAAGGGAGACTGGATAGGCTGGGGTTGTTTTCCTTGGAGCAGAGAAGGCTGAGGGGGGGACCTGATTGTGGTATACAAAATTATGAGGAGCATTGATAGGATAGATAGGAAGAAACATTTTCCCTTAGCGGAGGGGTCAATAACCAGGGGCATAGATTTAAGGTAAGGATCAGGAGGTTTAGAGGGGATTTGAGGAAAAAAACTTTCACCCAGAGGGTGTTTGGAATCTGGAACACACTGCCTGAAGGGGTGGTAGAGGCAGGAACCCTCACAACATTTAAGAAGTATTTAGATGAGCACTTGAAAAGCCATAGCATACAAGGCTACGGGCCAAGCGCTGGAAAATGGGATTAGATTAGATGGGTGCTTTATGGTCGGCGCGGATGCGTTGAGCCGAAGGGCCTGTTTCTGTGCTGTATAACTCTATGGCTCTATGACCTGCTGAGTATTTGCAGCATTTTCTGTTCTTATTTCATATTTCCAGCATCTGCAGTATTTTGCTTTTGTCTCCATGTGCAGTGATTGGCCTGCAGTTCTGCCAATTAAATCAATTACCTTCCTTGATGGGGCGCTTGGAAGCTAACTTCTGTTGAGTGCAAATGGAGGTGACTTTCTAAGATGTAAACAGTACTGACAGTTGCAGGAATATCTAAAGTACTTCAGTTATCTCGTATTGAAATAGAGTGTAGGTGGAACCATTTGAGTGACTGGTTTCTCTCGATCTAATCCACATCCCCAAGCACTTGGTTGTTCTGTGGATTTGCTTCCTTATACACCAAACCTAGTATTAACATTTTAATTAAATTACACCAAACTCCTCTGAACAAAATAGTCAAAATAAGACTTTCAGGACACTAATGTGTTTTATACCTGCATGCAAAGCAGATTATTGTAAAATATGCAATGTATGGGTTCATCAAGACACAGGCAATTATATTATCAAGTTGCAAAACATCTAATACTTTGTGTTTAGCTCAATATTAAATAGATTGGGTTTAGAGATATGTTGCGGTCAAGTGAGGAGGGGTCAAAGGGTTTCCCTCTTTTCCCTCTCCTTGTTTGACGATGACAGGGTTAATTCTTTCTTAAAGTGGATGTACTGGAAAATTTAATAGGTGTTTGATTACTTACTTGCTATGATCATAAGAGCCAATCGGACAGGTTTTCTTGAGTTTAACAAAAAAAGAGGTTAACTTTATTGTACCTAAACCAAACTAATAAAAATAAACAACCTGCCAACTTTCACTCTCACACACACACTGGAGGTTTACACATGCATAAATAGGTTACAGAGTGGGGAAAGGTAGATTGGTTGAGTTAGAGTCCATAGAAAAAGGGGTATACAGTTTGTGACATTTGGTGATTCAGCTGACTTCTAGCTGAATTTGGTTGTCCTGAGGCTTTTAGTTTGAAGAGGTCAATGACTGGTTTGGTGAATCTCTTGGAGACAGCAATTGATTTCCTCCAGTGGGGTTTCTGATTGTAGCCGGAGCAAAGGTGATCAGTCAACAAGTAGGATTTGAAGCTTTCAAGCTGGACTGGAGAAAGAGAGAGGGACCCCCACTTGGGGTCTGCACACGTCAAAGTCCAGAAGCTTCTCCTTTCAGTTGCAGACAAACACAAGCTTAAAAACATAGAAGGCTTGTCACATGACAGTCATTCAGTGATTCAAACATAGCAGTTAGCAGTATTTCTTCTTGCTAAAAGAACAAGTAGTTCCTTTGAACCTCCTAGGTCTTGGTTCTTGCTGGAGTATGAGCTGCTAGCTAAGTCATCTTTTATTAAAATGTCTTGAAAAAAAATATATATAAATTCAAATCTCCAGTCAGTGGATTAAAGAAAATGATCATTCAACAAAGCACATTGGCATAACAGATAGATTGAATGGATTCCTTCTCTATCTGAAACCAGTGCCAAATATCATCATGACTAGAGGTAAAATGTATTTTTCCAGTTCTTTTGCTTTTCCAGTGTTCTTTAGATTCCCGTAAAATATTTGCAACAAAGTTCAATATCTCCAGGAATATTTTCAGTGCTCTGAACAGCTCAATTCTGTCATCAAACTTTAAAGTTATCCTTGCCCAAGTGGTTTTACTACCTATTAAATTTATATTGGCTTTAAAGGCAACACATCATGTGCAAGTAGCCATGCTGCTCATTTCAATTTCTTGAATTACATTGTTCCAATATTCTTTGAGACTGGTATAATCCACAAAATGTCACAGAACATTACCTTCCTCGGTTTTCTTCTCCAAAATTCAGAGCTTCTGGTGAGGATTCCACATTTTACTGTAATACAATAACATCCAGATAAAATTATGTACTGGGTTGGCCTTTTTAAATGTTCTTAATGTTCTTGTGTGCTTCCCCCATCCATTGATTTCTATTATTCTGAAGTAAATGTAAGAAATATGTTGACTTCATTCCTCAAGACAATCTGTAATGCAATTAAAAATATATTTGGTCCAATGGCCATTATTGTCACTCCCAACAAAATATTTCAAAGGAAATGAGCCTGGACAGAAAAGAGTTCAGTCTAATAATATGCCATTTAAATCGGCTCCGAGTTGTAAATGACAAAATCTAGCTTGGTCATGCACTTTTTTTCTCTCAACTGCTTAAAAGAATGTAAAATGCCAGCTCTAAAACGATCATTAATAATTAAAATTCTGTTATTCCTCCAAGCCTTAAAAGTTAATCATCTATCTGTTATTTTTTGTTTCGGAGTTCTGATGAAAGGTCACAGACCTGAAACGTTAACTCTACTTCTCTCTTCACAGATGCTGCCTGACCTGCTGAGTATTTCCAGCACTTTGTTTTTATTTCAGATTTCCAGCATCTGCAGTATTTTGCTTTTATTTTTTGTTTCTAGTTTATTCCAGAAACTAGCTTTTTAAGATTTAAATAAATAACTGCAAACAAAGTGCTGAGGTTTCCTGTTATCAAATGCAGAGGTCCTATAACAAGGAAGGGTTCTGTTTGCTTGGATCTCAATGCTCCTTTACATGCTAGTGAATATCTTTACACACTAATCTTGTCAGAAGATTCTGAGCAAGTCTCTTCACATTCTGTGACATATATTCTGAAACATTCTGCACTATTCAATTTGTTTTTTGCTTTCAAGAATGGCAAATAGATCATTTGGTAGACGGATTTCAATCTCTTATTAATTACTGATGTATTCCTTGTTTAATTTAAATAAAAGCAAAATACTGCAGATGCTGGAAATCTGAAATAAAACCAAAAAGTGCTGGAAATACTCAGCAGGTCTGGCAGCATCTGTGGAGAGAGAAGCAAAGTTAATGTTTCAGGTCATCAGAAAGGTCACTGACCTGAAACATTAACTTTGCTTCTCTCTCCACAGATGCTTCCAGACCTGCTGAGTATTTCCAGCACTTTTTGGTTTTATTCCTCGTTTAACTTGCTATTCTTTACTTACTGATAAATCATTCATGTTCTGAGATATTGTAAGGCTGTTTTGTATGTAGTTTATCCAAAGCTATTGAAATGGGAATGCCCATTGTACCTGCAAGGAAAATTTAAAAAACACTGGGCAAAATGTTACTGCGGGCTACAGGACTCTGACATCAAGACAAAATGGGGGTCCCAAGTCCGCATGCAGGCAGTGGGACCGGCTCAGCAATTTTACCAGTGGCGGCTCCCAATTGGCTCCTCTTGGGCTGCCTCCATTAAGCTGGTGGCCTCCCCACGCAGTGAAAGGGAGCGGAGTGGGGGGGTGGTTGGTGGTGCTACTCCGTCGCTGGGAAACATCCCTGGTGCCAGGAATGCCTCGGAGAGCCATACTGAATTGGCTTTCTGCTATTTTGCCAGCACCCAGAGTTCCCACAGCCATGGGGCTGGGAAAGTTCTTCCCTACAACTTGCAAATCAATTGTGGACCCAAACAACATGCAGTGCATTGCAATTTGCAGTTAAATAAAGGCCAAGCATAAAACTGCACCCATTTTAGGAGCAAAAGCTCTTTTTAAAAATCATCTTTGAGTTTAATTTTCAACCAACTTTTTCACTGCAAACATTTACAAATTAACATGAAGCATCATTGTAATCTCTGTGCTGAATAAAACATTATTTTAGTTTGCATTCCCCGCTACATAAATTATCACAAGTAAAAATAAAACAATGTTGGTGTATAAGCAGATTAACCAAATTGCCCAAACTTCCCAGAATTCATTTGACAAAACCCTTCAGCACTGGAAACAGGTACATGTCTTGTAGAACAGACCCGCCCACATTCCAAATTTGCAGTTTATATTCAGAAACAGAAATTGCTTTTTCTCATTTCATCCATATCCAGAAATCTTTTTTCAGCTGTTTAAATGGAAAGAATATACATTGGACATTCCCTTCAGGTAATGCTTATTGTCTCCTTCAATAAATATGAGATTGTAAACAATACAGATGGATTTAGTACATAATTTGTTACACGATTAGCATGGCGGAGAGCTACTCTCAACTTGGATTCTCTTGACAGGTGGGGATTTCTAAAACAAGCTAAGTTTCCTAATTTTTTTTCATATTGTTCAACACAGATCTTTAAATACAGTTCAAATTTATGAGAAGAGATGTTGTTGATCCAGTAATTGGTATGTAATCTTTATTCGTATTCAAATGAACAGGTCCTCTTCTGGGATTTACAACCAAATCTATTGTGCATTTTTAATATCTTTACTATAAGCATGACTGTACTATACTGGGGTAGTAAAAAAAAAAATAGTTATGTCATATGTGCAAATGCCTACCACCTTGCATTGATTTGCTTGCAGAGTGAGAGATGATAAGCCATTGTATTTGTACTGTCAGTATATTGCCAAAAGTATCCACTATCCAATTTACACATCAACTTTAATATATTTGCACTGACTCAAGAAATTTCTCAAAGGAATGCTTCAGGATAAAGCTCCAAAATGGTCTACAAGAGTTCCAATAACATCAATATATCTCAATATTTAGTTTGTTGCAGCAGATCTTCCTGAACAGAACATTTTACAACTTGGAGCTCCCTCAATGACCAGTCATGTAACTGCACCACCTGGTGTGACACCGAGTTGTACGAAACAAGGTGGTCCCAGGATTGATCTGGTTTGACTTAGTTGATCACTGTCAAGGCAGCAGTTGGGCTGCTTTTAGTTTTAGAGATACAGCACTGAAACAGGCCCTTCGGCCCACCGAGTCTGTGCTGACCATCAACCACCCATTTTATACTAATCCTACACTAATCCCATATTCCTACCACATCCCCACCTGTCCCTATATTTCCCTACAACCTACCTACACTCGGGGCAATTTATAATGGCCAATTTACCTACCAACCTGCAAGTCTTTTGGCTGTGGGAGGAAACCGGAGCACCCGGAGAAAACCCACGCAGACACAGGGAGAACTTGCAAACTCCACACAGGCAGTACCCAGAATTGAACCCGGGTCGCTGGAGCTGTGAGGCTGCAGTGCTAACCACTACGCCATTGTGCCGCCCTATAATTGATCTCAGTGCCTTTAAACTAAAAGAGGTCTTTAAAAAATTGGCTAAAATTCCACTCTTGATTTTTAGTCTAGCAACATCTACTGGAAAGCGCAGATTGGAACAGGAGTAGGAAATTCAGCCGCTCGAGCTTGTTCCACCATTCATTTGGATCATGGCTGATCTATACCTTGACTGCATTGACCTGCCTTGGTTCCACACCCATGATGTTTGTAACTAACAAAAATCGATCAATCAGTTTTGCAATTTTCAGTAGACCCGGGCTGAACAATTTTTTTGGTTCCAGTTCCACATTTTCACTACCCTTTGCATGAAGTGCTTCCTGATCGCACCCTGAACAGCCTGCCTCAAATTTTAAGGTTATGCCCCCTTGTTCTGACTCCCTTACCAGAGGAAATAATTTCTCTATCTGCCCCATCATATCCTTTAATCATCTTAAACATCTCAAATAAATCACCCCTTAATCTTCCATACTTCCATATTCAATGAATGGCCTGACACTGGGAAGTTCCGAGGAACAAAGGGACCTTGGCGTGTTTGTCCATAGATCTCTAAAGGCAGAGGGGCAGGTTAATAGGGTGGTGAAAAAGGCATATGGGACACTTGCCTTTATCAATCGAGGCATAGATTGCAAAAGCAGGGAGGTCATGTTGGAGTTGTACAGAACTTTGGTAAGGCCACAGCTGGAGTACTGTGTGCAATTCTGGTCGCCACATTATAGGAAGGATTTGATTGCATTGGAGCGGGTGCAGAGGCGATTCACCGGGATGTTGCCTGGGATGGAATATTTAAGCTATGAAGAGAGGTTGGATAGGCTTGGGTTGTTTTCGCTGGAGCAGAGAAGACAGAGGGGTGACCTGATCGAGGTGTACAAGATTATGAGGGGCATGGACAGGGTGGATAGGGAGAAGCTGTTCCCCTTAGTTGAAGGGTTAGTTACGAGGGGTCACAAGTTTAAGGTGAGGGGCGGGAGGTTTAAGGGGGATTTGAGGAAGAACTTTTTTACCCAGAGGGTGGTGATGGTCTGGAATGCCCTGCCTGGGAGGGTGGTAGAGGCAGGTTGCCTCACATCCTTTAAAAAGTACCTGGATGAGCACTTGGCACGTCATAACATTCAAGGCTATGGGCCAAGTGCTGGCAAATGGGATTAGGTAGACAGGTCAGGTGTTTTAATACATCGGTGCAGACTCGATGGGCTGAAGGGCCTCTTCTGCACTGTATTATTCTGTGATTCTGAGAGAATACAAATCTAGTATATGCAACCCCTGCCCTCAATTTAACACTTTAAATCCCAGTATCATTCCGGTTAATTGACGCTGCACCCACTGCAAGACCAAAATATCTTTCCTGAGGTGCGATGCCCAGAACTGAATGGAGTACTCTTGATGCAGTCTAACCAAAGCTCTATACAGCTGTATCATAACTTCCACCACTTTAGAGTCATACAGCACAGAAACAGGCCCTTCTGCCCATTATGTCTGTGCCAGCCATCAAGCACCTAACTATTCTAATCCCATTTTCAGCACTTGGCTTGTAGCCTTGTATGCTATGGTGTTTCAAGTGCTCATCTAAATACTTCTTAAATGTTGTGAGGGTTCCTGCTTCTACCACCCCTTCAGGCAGTGCGTTCCAGATTCCAACCACCCTCTGGGTGAGAACATTTTTCCTCAAGTCCTCTCTGAACCTCCTGCCCCTTACCTTAAATCTATGCCCCCTAGTTATTGACCCCTCTGCTAAGGGAAAAAGTGTCTTCCTATCTAACCTATCAATGCCCCTCATTACTTTGTATGCCTCAATCAGGTCCCCCCTCAACCTTCTCTGCTCTGAGGAAAACACCCTAGCCTTTCCAGTCTCTCTTCATAGCTGAAATGCTCCAGCCCAGGCAACATCCTGGTGAATCTCCTCTGCACCCTCTCCAGTGCAATCGCATTCTTCCTATAGTGTGGTGCCCAGAACTGTACACAGCACTCCAGCTGTGGCCTAACTAGCGTTTTATACAGCTTTCTACTTTGCATGCTAGCCCCTTGAAGATGAAGGTTAACATTTCAGTAGACTTATAATTTTTTTTTTCCATTCATTAGTTTTTAATGATTTCTGTACATGGATCCCTAAATCTCTCCATTCCTCCACAGTTCCTAGCTTTTCACCATTTAGAAAATACTCTGAGCTATCAGGCATGGCTACGATTATCTTGACTGTTAAATAAATTTGCTTACAGCCACCATCCCCACACTCATAAGAATAATTGCAATTATATGAGGTAACAGAGCAGAGCAACTTGAGTTGACTAAAAGGATGTTTGGCTGTCAACAGTATAACAAATGAAATCTTTACCATTTCTTTTTATTAATAAACAGTAACATGCATTTGTATAGTACCTTTAACATGGAAAATGTCCCAAGATATTTCATATGGGTGAGCAAAACCTGATGGCAAGACAAAGGAAAGATTAGGAGAAGCGATCAAAAGCCTATTCGAGGACAGTCTTAAAGGATAAGAGGGAAGCGGATAGATGCAGGAATGTAGGAAGGTAATTCTAGAGAGCGTGACCTAAAGGAACTGAAGGCATGTTGCAAAGGGAGGATGGGAATGCACAACGACTTGAGTTGGAGGAATAGAGGGGTCGGGGTTTGCATTAGGTTGTGGAGTAAAAAGGGCAATGCCAAGGAGATACTTAAAAACAAGCACAAGGATTTTAAATTTGAGGTTTTCGGGGCCAGAAACCAATTTAAACCAGTGGTGAAGCAAGTGGCGCTTACTGCAGTATAAGATGCAAGCAGCAGAATTTAGAGCAAACTAGAGTTTATGCGCAGTGAGGCTATCAAAAAGAGCATTGAAGTAATAGAGTCTGTAGATCACAAAGATCTGTATGAGGGCTTCAGAGGGAAATAAGCTAAGGCAAGGGTGGAGGAGGACGATGTTATGAAGGAGGGAGTAGACAGTATCTGAAGGAGGGGATTATGGACTAAAAATTAGTTTGCCCCATTTTTTGGGGCACGCGGGTGGAGATCCGTGACCTACCCTTGCCAGATCTGGTGGAGGTGGGCAGCATGCAAATTTGGTGTTACCACTTCATTTATTTGATAGTAGCATAGGGCCGAGCATCTCCCACGCTGCTGGCTGCCTGCCTCTACGCTCTGCAGGGGGGCTGAGCAGCATTGTGCATGGTGCAGCCAGCCTTCTGTTCTTACAGCAGTGTATCTCTCTTAAAGGGAAGCTGCACAGAATTACAGGAGGCTACTGCTGAATGCTATTGCTGCAATTCTAAAACAGGAAAATAGAACACCCATCTCTTTCTGCCTCCACATTGCTCCAGCTATTCAGCTATAGCAGGCAAATCACCCAAACACAGTGCTACACAATCACTGACATTCTTACCTTCTCTTTGTAGGACAAAGTGGCACACAAGAGAAGGAAGCAGAGTAGAAACAGCAGGGGACAAGGATGTCTATATCTCCTGAACCCGACAGAGAAGGTTCTCCACATCAAAGGATCAGCTGTGACAGAGCCTATGGCATCCGGCATTGCTGAGGACGTCGAGGATGACAGTATGTTCCTGCCTTATGTCCATTTTCAACTCTTAGCTCACCCTCACTCTGCTATGTGGCATTATGAGCAAGCTGCAGAAGGAGAGACCATGGACCACTTGCTTTCCACCTATCCCCCTACCCTCACACCTTCACCTTCTGATTTTCTTTCAGACACCCAAGAACTGCCACCTTCCCACCCACAGCAACCTCAAGGAGGAAAGAGGGCAACAGCACAGCACTGATGAAGAGGTCCTGTCCCTTGACCTGACATTTGTAGCCACTAGCTCAAATACTGGCATTGCATGTGCTTTGGAGGGCAGTATGGAGCTGAGATCTGCATGTGGTGAGTCACCAGGTATTAGTGAGCTGCAGCCAGGCAAGGGGGTTTGTTTGTCAGCTTATCTGAGGGTGAGGTCGCAAAAGGATTTTACTAAGACGACTCAGATGAGGACATCGATAAAGCAGCATACAGGAGAACACTAATGGGCATGCACACCAAGATGTTGGGTGCATTGGCAGGGCTGGCAAACAGCCTCCTGTCACTGTCAAGGTGTATGGAGTCATCTGCCTGCTATTTGACAGATGGCGTCGCGCAGAGCCTTTCCTCTCCACAGCCTCTGCTCAATCTTCCTGTCGTCTTGCAGACATAGAGGCACTGCAGCTGCAGCCCCCCCATACTTGTTGCAGTATTTATATGGACAGGGCACCTAATCCTCTCCACTGACTGTGAGGACGCAACCTGCCAAATCCAGGACTTCACAACACCTCCAGAAATACGCCACAGTGCTTCCAGACGCTTTGTAATGGAAGAAGTTCGTAAAATTCAACTTACCTGCAAGTTGGGTGCCTGACCCTTTAAATAGCACTAGTACTGGGCTCCTCTTGCAGATGAATACTTTGTTATCAGTGAGTGATGTATGAATTAATTGAGTGGACCTGTGTGGTCCAAGTTAGGGCAGTGGGCATCACATCAGTTGGTACAGTTGTGTGTGGTCATGATAGGACACATTCAGATGCTTCTGGCGCAGGCATGGGACGGCCACACAAGCACACTTCTCAAGATGGTGTGCCTTATTGGCCATGCTGGAAGCAGCTGGCCGCGCAGTGTACACATCCAGGAGGCTGATAAGTTTACGTAACACTGCTGGATATCAATTTCGCACTCCGCGAGTTTGCAAACGGTCTTGTTCGACCTGAGACAGTGGTCGGAGAGGGGGCTGGAGCTAATGCTGAAGGAACAGAGTTTGGAGTTGGGAACAAAGATGCTTGTTTTGGTTTTTACAAGGGTTTAACCGGAGGAAATTAAGACTCATTCAAGACCAGATGTTGCACAAACAATCCAACAGCCTCAAGGAATTGGAGGGTTGACACAGTGGTAGAGAGGTAGAGCCAAGTATCATAGGCATGTGGAAGGTGATTCCATATCTACATAATGTGTGCCAAGAAGCAGCATGTTGATTGAGAAAATGATGAGGCCAAAGGATACAGAGGTGACAGTGAAATGAGAGGAGCCATTGGAAGAGATGCTTTGGCAGCCATCAAATCAATAACAGTGGAACAAAGGAAGGACAGCTATATGGAGCTAGTGCCAGATTTTCCTGAGAGCATTGTCCCTGATCTATACCCAGTCCCTCTTAGAAGAAATCTATATGCAGAGATTGCTGGATTTCATTTCTATAATTACATTGCAGTACCTTCTTTGGGTAAAGTCAATACAGACACCAGAAAAGCCATGGAGGAAGTTTGTGAACAGGCTTTTCAAGAGTAGAATGGGAGAAAAGGATCAGCACCCATTTTTCCTCTGCATTTTTTTCAATTGTTATTTCACGGGTACTAAAGAAAAGCTGTTGATAAATTACCACCTTGGACTACATCCTGACATTTCTATATACACACAGGGACTAAAAATAATCATCATTCATCCCAACTTCTTTAAGTTAGGCATTGCCCTTCTTCTGTTGGTTCAGATTTTTGTACTTATTGTGCAAAATTAATTGTAGCAATAACAGCAAACCCACTAGCTCCAATTTTAATCTAACTGGCTCAGCAGAAACAAAGTGATTTTGGGTCAGATGCTGGTTTTATACCCTGTCCAAATTTGCTGTATTGAAGTCAATAGAGAGAGTGAAATAGGTGACCGACCACAACCCGTCGGTGGATTCATTTAAAATTTAGGCTTCTATTTAAAGGAATAAAAATGAATGCTTACTTCTACCAATGTATTGCTGCAGTGTCAGTGTTCAAATGTTGAACGCATGCAGTCAGACTTAGTTTTAAAAATGCTAAACACAACTCAGCTTTAAAAAATGAAATAACACTTAAACAATTAAAGAATTGCCAACTATGTCACGTGGACTTTAAAAACTAACTGTATAAATCATAAGACAGATTGGAGATAAAATGCTTTCTTTATTTTCATTCGTGAACATTCTAGCAGAGTCACTGTGTGCTATCAGTTATCGAAAGCATTGCAAAACCTCCTCGATATAAAGAGGTCATATCTGGCAGCTTTGTATACAACATTCAGAAAGTGTGGAATCAGTGGATGGTTACCAATGAAACACTACATGTGGTGCTTCAAGTAATCAGAAAACACTGACTTACAGCAGGTGAACTTCATATATACAAAAATATCATACAAGACATAATACTGTAAGCAAGTTTGATACAGTTTGGATATTTTGACACCCTATCAAGATTTAGGAAGCAAAATTAATCGTACAAACATTTTTTTTAATAAAATACAGTCATTTAGGCTTTCATGTGCTTTGACCACAAATTACATTACTGATAAGTGATAAAACTCAGCTTGTTGCAAAAGGAATCAGAGTTAGAGAAATCCAGTACTAGCA
Source organism: Heterodontus francisci (assembly GCF_036365525.1). Taxonomy (NCBI): domain Eukaryota; kingdom Metazoa; phylum Chordata; class Chondrichthyes; order Heterodontiformes; family Heterodontidae; genus Heterodontus; species Heterodontus francisci. The sequence continues at coordinate 41,021,098 of NC_090388.1, read as the reverse complement.
TTTTAATAAATGCTCAATAAAATTAACAAGTTCCTATGAGCTTACATATCACTAAACAGCATATAAATACTAAACATATATTAGGAATTTGTTCTTCCAACATTCAATGTTGTAAGTTAATATGGCTGAATTCTTATAAAAACACTTATGTACAATCTTAATAGATAAACATTTGGCAATGCAACAACATTCGCACTGTAGTTTGCTTTTGTTTGAATATTAAAAAGGTCAATTTATTTGTTGAAATGTCTACAGAAATTTTGATTAAAAACTTATTATTCACTACTCTTGTTTTCTTCAATTCACCAAAGTGTTTAATTTTTTTAAAAATGTTTTCATACTATTTATTTTTGCTGTCTTGTAATACAAAGTCATTGCACTGAAACTAGGCATAGAAATAAAGATGTGCTGCATTTGCATTTATGTTATATATTGGGGATGATTTTAACTAATAATTAGGACAACTCATTGTTCCAACCAGTAGTTGGATACAGCATGCACAAAGGCAACCTAGAGCAACTGGAATTTCCAAAAACATGTTCAAGAGTTTGATTTCAGTAAATGCACTAACTTTCCAGGCCAGACTATCCTGAAAACTTGTATGATTATAAGATAAAAGTAAAGCATGTTTTGTTTTTTATCAAAAGGAACTGTTAACTTAGTACCCTGGATCTGGTCACAGAGATAATTGGCGTGCTAAACTGTGCATGAGCAGCAAAGAGATGTCAAGATATTCTGAGCTTCTGAAGGTAAGTGCATTTGTTTTAATTTCCTCCAAGGAAACCTGTTTTAATCTATAGTTTTCTTTGTTTACTGCTGATCCTGTATTGACTTTCCCATAGATTTTTTTAAACCAGTGCTGCTAGACAAAATTGCACTGAACATCTACATACCAAAGCTTGTATCCATAATGCTTTTTTTTTTACAGCAGCCATGAAAAGGGCAGTTAACAGACCAGAAATATTACAGTTATTGTATTTTACATTTACAAATAACAAATGTAGGTAATCTTAATTAACACATTAGAAATCCTGAATTTCTATACAACTGCAATATTGGTTTCCTTTCGACTGTTGTCGCTCTTACACCATCGGCATTATTAGCTTCTTCAGAGATTGAGATCTCAAAATTAGTTATCTTTAAGCACTAAGTTCAACAGCAAAGGGGCCTGGGATTGAATCTCAGCCTTTTGAACTTCATAATAGTCACAGAGTGTTAAGAATCTTTTTGACAGATACCTGGATGAAGCAAAGGATTAGCACAAAATAACAAATATTCTACATGAATACTTCCTCAACACATAAGTAATATGCCATTCCTAAATAGATAACCTATTTAAAATCCACGGGAGTAAAATTCGTCATGAGGCAATAGTGCACAGCAGAGGATAACGAGTTGGCTGCTCATTTTATACTCTGCCCAATGTTGTTTTCCAGAGAAAAGAAAGTTGGATAGAACATAAAGCAGGCTGTTGATATGTTATCGCCCATTTTCTGCTATGTACCCAAGATGAATTTCACCCCGATGAGTTCACTATAAATGGGATGGTATTTAGAAAGGCTAAAGGGGCTCAAAGTAAATAGAGCTGCAAGGATAGATAGGTACTTATCACAGAGGCTGAAAGGAGATTTATGAGGCATTTACAATCATTGAGAGGAGGTTACTGGATACTGGTAGCGATCAGTATATTGGAAATGGGCTAATGTAGTATTCTTATTTAAAAAGTGGGACAAAACACACATGGGAAACAACAGGCTTATTAGTCTTACTTTAATTCCATGTAAAATAATGGAGTTTTCAAAAGTAAATTTGAGGATTATCTGCACAATAATGGAGAACAGCTGTCAATTTAGATTCTGCCTGACAAACCTCAACTCCTTTGAGGAAATAACAGCCGCATGAACTGTAGAAAGGCCTATGATATAATTTACCTGGACTTCCAGAAGCTTTTGGAAAAAGTTCCACATCAAAGACTATCAGTCAAACTCAAAGCTGTGGCAATTCAGTTTAAACCTTGGGAATGAAAAAGAAATCATGGAAAGGTAGAAGACAATGAGTATTTCTTAGGTGTGGTTGGGGGGGGGGGGGGGTGGTGGTGGTACTAAGTGGGATACCCCAGGGCTAAGTGTTCAGATCACCACTATTTCTAATCTACAGAAATGACACTAAAAGCAAAGGAGGTAATACAGAAACAAAATAATTAGTTAAACAATAGAACAAAAGTAGATGGAATACATTTAGACAAATGTAAAGTATTGCAGGCAAGAAGGAATGAAAGCAGTCCACACACTATATGAATGGTGTTGAAAAAGCTACAGATGAAGCTGAGACACACCTCGGAATCTGTTAGGCTCAACACATGTCCAACCAATACAAATCAGCAATTCAAACAGGTAACAAGAATGTTGAGCTAGTCAAAACAGTAGATTTAAAGCCACGGGAAATTATGGTTGAGCTGTACAGTGCTGTAGTCAGACTGTATCTTGAGCAATGCATCCATTCTGGTTTTGCCAAGAAACAAAGAACGAGATTTTAACTCATTCAAAACACACCCACTTGCACAGCGTTAAAATAGAGCTCAAGGTGTCAGCCTATCACCTCCAAATCAAAGAGTCATGGGTTCAAGCCCCACTCCAGGACTTGAAGACATAGCTAATCTAGGCTGAAACTTCCGTGTAGTACTGAGGGGCTACACTGTTAAAGGTGCTGTCATTTGGATGAGACATTAAAACAAGGTTCTGTCTGTCTTCTCAGATGGATGTTAAAGATCCCATGGCACTTACTGAAGAGGTGAGGGGAGTTTTCCAGTGACCTGCCAATATTTATCGCTCTATCAACATGACTGAGAGTTTTAATTTGTCATTTATCACCTTGTTTGTGTGACCTTGCCTTGTGCAAATTGACAGCTGTGTTTCCCAACATTAAAAATTGGCTGTACAGTAATTCATTGTGAAAGGTGCTATATAAAGGCAAGTTCTTTCTTTCAAGCACTAGAGGCAGTCCTGAATAGGGCCATGAGATCCATGCCAATTGGCACAGCTTTGTGCTATGGGGAAAAACAATAGAAATTTGCGTATTTCAGCCTGGAAAGAAGACATCCAAGAGGTCATGTTAGAGGTATACAAGATAGTTACAGGAATGAGAAATGTAAATCTGGAACATTATTTGAAATTAAATTGTGAGAAGGACAAGGGCTCATAGATTCAAACTAGTAAAAAAGGTAAATTTATGACTGATTTCAGAAAATTCCCCATACAAAAGGGTGATCAATGTATAGAATAAGTTTTCAGATGAAGTAGTGGAGGTGAATACCTTGGAATCACAAGAAGCAATTGGATGCTGAAATAGGGGGAACTTTCTGGATGGATGAAATAAGATGTGGGCATTGCTTTCAAAGGCAGCATTTTATTGACCATCCCTAATTGCGCTGAGGTGGTGTTGGTGGGCTTTCTTCTTAAACCACTCTAACATGACACAACTGATGGCAGCTACGAGTCAATCATGTTGGTATGGGAATGGAGTCACATATAGGCTTGACTGGGTAAGCATTGCAGATTTCCCTCCTTAGAGGACATTACTGAACCAGTTGGGTTTTTACAACAATCAAGGTCAAAATACAGGGCCATTCATAACAAACATAAATTTAGCAATGGTAACTGAACTGTTGTGACTTGGATTAGGACCTATATTTTTTTTTAAAGAAAGAAAACAGCAGTTAGAAGACAAATTGTTTTAGTCCTGAAAAAGCAGAAAACAAGCTCACAAAATGCATCCCAAGAAAGTCTATTTTTACCCCAGCTTTTTTCTGAAGTGGATTGAACAGGCCACCAATAAATGTTGAGCTGTAGGCTCCATCTGATAAAGAACCCAATCAGAAAAGTCAGTAATTAGAACTGCTCAGGAAGTGACAGGATAAGATGTGACAATAAATACTAGATGCAATATTGGCTCCTGCTGGTATCACAGGTGAAGGGTGGGCACCCCTGGTACCTTGAATTTGTGAACTTTGACAATGTTGGCAACGTATTCAACCTTAGGAGCTACATACAAGCCCAGTGTTGTCACATGCGTGCACTTTTCAGCATGGGCTGCTGGATAGTGATTAGGAGCAGGACCTTAGTTAATCTATAGCAAGGATGTTGAAATCATTTGATGTGCACGGATTGCCTTCACAATTGAGATCTAACTCAGCATAAACCAGGAAGTTAAAAGTACCACCTTCTGGGCATTATAGCTCAGCTGCCTGCTGTCTAAACCAACTAAGCAATTGGAGGAACACACCAAGCAGGTTTGTATATCAAAGCAAAGCGTTGTCAGGCATTGAGTTGATTGTTGAATTTGGCATGGGAGATGTTATAAAAGCCTTGCACAGGTCATTTTTATGTCAGGTGCCAATTGTACAAAAGTTACATGAGCTTGACTGCATCTTTCTGTAAAGTTAATAAGTGGGTTATATGCAGCTTTCCCAAGCTAGACCAGTGATCAGGCTGCCACAGAATATATAAATATACAATTTAGAATGGATGATACAGAAGCATACAACAGATAATGATTGAATAATGTTCAGGACACCATAATATGAAAAATAAACTACAACTATTTATGGATCTCCGTCTCTGAGGATTGCTCTGGTGGGGGAAATTTTTTTTTTAAAGAAAACAGAAATAGTAGCTGTGTTGCAGAACATTTCAGCTGAAAGTCTTTGAAATTCCACAAATAGCCATTAGTCTGAAGTCTTCATTTATAAAAAGGTGGACTTTGTATGATCCACTTTCTCCTTTGCACAACATATTGTGATATAACTGTTTAAAATTCTCTCTGTTCACGAAGCATTTTGAAAAAATCCTCTTCATACCCCAACTTTGCCATAGACACACTTTGCTTGAGTTCCAGAGACCGTGTTACTCAGAACAGTACTGTACTTCCACTGTATCCTAATTTAACACATTGCTTCAACATTAATTTCATTCTGTAATCCTTCCAAGAAAGATTTATTTTGGGCATAAACATTTACTTCCTTTTTACACATAACTAGTTGCCATGGCAAATAGTGACATTCTTACTCTAAGATAATTTTTGTGCTTTTAAAAGATTGCAAAAATAATAAAAGGGCTAATTTGAACAATCAATAATTAAAAATTTAATGTGTTTCATAGAAAATTTCTCCTCTCCATTAATAATGACATTTTGAAATACTGCAAAGAAATTCCAAGTACTCATTTTGGCAACTCCAATTTGAACTTTGCTTCATAGACAATATTTTGAAATACACCTTAGTGCATTCAAATGAACAAATACATTGTTAACTGTGTGGGTTGGTAAAGGCTTCTGGCACTAGAATAAGTAATCCCTCTGTAAATGTAGCCAAATGTCATACCAGAACTTCAATATACTGCATGCAACCTAAATGTATTGAGGCAGGCACTTGACTGACAGAAAGGAAAGGAATGTAAACAGAATTTTTAAAACTAAGAATGACTATTCTTATTTGATGTTAAGGGAAAAAAGGGTCGGAGGGCAGGGGGAGAACCCGCCTCGGCCCTCCGGCGGACCCCAGTTGCTATTTAACAGTGGCAGCCAAATAACCACCTGCTGTTGGGGATGCCATCCCTTTAAGGGATGAGCTGCCAGCCAATCAGAAGGCTGGTAGCACTGCAGTATCTGCAACGCAACTGGGAACAGTGGCCACTACCGATACTGCAGGAGGCCTTGCAGTACAAAGACTGGAGAAAAGTGTTGAAGACGCTGGAAGGTGTAGGTGGAGTCAGGGTTGCCAGGGTCAGTCAGGCACACCCCAGCGACAGGGTGGGAGGGGGTTGGTGAAGGGAGGGGTTTGGTGAAGGTAGGGGTGTCTTCTTGAGAAGGGGGGGGGGCCCTCCACGGGCCTTGGATTGCCCCCAAAAGAGAGACCCCCACCGATCCCACTAGGAGGCTGTCATGGTGGGCCCCTCCACCTACAAAATTGAGGTGGAGGCAGGAAGAGGCCCTTCATTGGCTACTTAAGGTCCTCAATTGGCCTGGGGTGAGAAGGCCGGCTTCATTCTTTCCTGTTCTGGACAAATGGCAGGGGCCCAGGCAGTGTAGGGAATGGCGCACCTTGCCATTTTGTTTCCCTCACCCATGCCCAGGATTTTTAATGCACTTTTAACAAATCTCATAGCAGCCCTGATACCGTCTCTCGTGACTGTTCCAGGGCTGACAGACTTCTCAAGACCTTACACACAAGAGGAAGTGGTCAGCGCTCTGTCAGCTACCAAGCCAGGCAAAGCAGCAGGTGTTAATGGGATTTAACCAGCACTCCTGAAGAACATTGGACCATAGGGAAGGAAGTGGCTAGCAAAGCCATTTATCAACATCCATTGCACAGGCACCATCCCAAACATCTGGCGCCAATCTAAGATAGTGGCCATTGGCAAGCCAGGGAAACCACTGAACAACCCAGATAGCTACCACCGCATTGCACTGCTCTCAATAACATACAAAGTCCTGGAACACGTCTGCTAAACAGACCAATTACCATCATGGAAGCAGCGATGCCCCTACAAACGGCAAGTTTTTGCACGGTTAGCAACTGCTCTAAGCAGCTCCTGACACTGACCTCACATAGTGCGGCAGGTTTTCAGAAAGGCCTGAAGACAGGAAATGCATTTGTTGACTTATCCGGTATCTATGACACAGTGTGGTGTACAAGCATGCTGCTGAAACTCTCAAATCATCTGCTGTGTGAAAATCCTACAATTAAATCAACTCCACGATCAGCAACCGACAGTTCCGTGTACACTTTGGAGATCAAATCAGCCGCCCATGTATTACAAACAACCACAGGAATCAGTTCTCGCAGCGGCCCGGTCTCTCACTGACCTCCCTCCCACAAAGTCACGGCTTTTCATTTCTGCAGACGACTTGGCCCTCGCTTTCCAGGCTAAAGAACTTCAGGACATTGAGAAAACAATCACTGAGGATCTATGTTCTCTGGAAGCCTACTTCAGAAAATGGAAACTGAGACCAAAAGCCACCAAGACTGGCATTTCAGCTTTCCACCTGAACAAACCGAAGGCTGGAGAAGAACTTCACATCCAGTTCTGCGGCCGACCACTCATCCATGACCCTCCAGCGACACCTCCAGAACACTGGAGCCAAGGTCAAGATAAGAGTTAGTCTCATAAGGAAACTGGCGGGTACCACCTGCCGCAGCAGAGCCAACACACTACGCACTGCTTCACTTCGCCCTGGTCTACACAACAGTAGAGTACTGCTGCTCAACCTGGCTCAGGAGCTGCCACACAAATGCCAACACACATTGAACCACCTGACGTCCACAGGGAAAACATTCTCCTCAAAGAACAACACTGACTGACAGCTAACGAAGCACTTCCATTAATATAGGACCTCAAAAAAACCCCACGCAATTGCCTGAAATCACATAGCCCCCACTGGAACACACTCCACAACCTACAAACAGATGACAGCCCCACCTCTCGATGGCGCACCTCCTTGTTGACTGCTAACATCACCAACCGCAACCTGGTAAATGGCCCATGTAGTGAAGTCCCAGATTTCAACCTCCCACAGAAACTCTGGACAACCCTCACCCACTTAAGGACGGGCCAGGGAAGATGTGGCCACTTGCTCCACAAATGGAACATGAGGACCAGCTCAAATTGTGACTGTGGCCATCCAATTCAGACCATCACCCACATATTAAACTCTGACAGATCCATTCCTGGTGGCATCACAACCATTCACACTGCATCAGCTGAAGCCGTTGAATAGATTGTTAACCTCAACATCGAACGACAACCACTTCCCCAGCCATACGGATATATATAACAAATCTCATAAATAAGCCTAAGTCTACATACTGTCAGTCACATGACAACATTTCAGGCATCTCCTTTAGGTTATGGAATTACTATGTTGGCTCAACAAAGACCACTGTCTCACAAACTTTATCCTCCCAAGCTAAATCCCACTCTGCAAAATTCAGAATTAAAAATGCAGTCATAACTTTTACACTATTCGACCTGCAAAGTCTTATGTAAAGTAATAATTTACATAACAGATTTTACAGTACATGTGAATTGGTAGAAAATAATTACCTATCCCAAACATGTACCCAATTTAAGGCCATATTTACCTATGTGCAACAACATGAACACTGTTTACATCAACATCTAAATGTAAGGGAGAAATGAATAGAAGTTTGTGACAATTGAGTAAGATGAGGTAAGGTGGGAGGAGGCTTATGTGAAACAAACACCAGCATAGACCTGTTGGATTGAATGGCCTGTTTCTGTGCTGTAAATTTTATGTAAAAGATTTTGGGATAAGTTGTAAATAGAGAGATTGTGGTAACAAAGGTTTTTTTTTTGCTTTTCTGCATTACTGGGCAATTAGCCAAGGGTTTTGCTGACAGAGTGGTAGGCTGTTGGGGACGTTACAAGTTTACAGTCTTTGGGGGAAATTGGTATTTTAACCACTTTTCATCTCTGTGCCTTTTTTCAACAGGTCTAAACATACTTTGTTTTAAAATACAACCCTGAAATATAACTTCTTTCCCCTCAACTGCTTCCTGTGGAAAAATGGTCAAAAGGATCTCAAAAGATGGTAGGCATTTTTTTGCTCTTCTATCCTAATACTTTCATATTTTGCTGAAAAATGCAATGCAAATATTACAGCATAATGTGCTTAAAATAAAATGAGAGGCAGTGATAAAGATAGAGAAAAGGAGAGAGGATGTGGAAGAGAGATAAATAAAAATATCTCCTTCCAAATTAGTTTCAGGAGAGCTACTTCTCATTCAAAAAACATCATTATGGAATAAGTATTCAATCCTATAAGTGCAAACATTAAAATGGCAACCAAAGTTGAATGTACCAACTAATGTGCTTGTTCATAAATCCTGGCGATTACAAATAATAAAGGATTCGTGTCAATAGCACGAATGCAAATTGGGGAAAATTGAACTCCTCATCACTACTGGGTAGCCATTCTGGTTACGTGCAAGTTTTAACTTTTTCCATCTTGACCTATTGCATAATGTTCTGTTATATATTTGTAGAATCACTAATTAATGGATACATACATGTGGTCAAAATGATTTAAGTTTAAGGTGCCCACCTGGATTCTTTTGGCCAAATTAGCATTTAGGTTGAACAAAACACACATCTCTGCAAGTGTTGTGATCATTTTCTTCAGTTTCTCTATAGTTGAGACACCTTTCGAGGCTGAGATCTAGGTCTGACAAGGATTTCATCCATTCTGTTTTCACCTTCTGACCTATGTACACGCAGTACATGGGGTTTAGGAGGGAGAGCTGGTGGCTCAGCATTGGGAGGGACAGACAGGCTATGAGGTAGAGGAGCTCGCCGTCTTGATGTTCCAGTGCCATGTTCAGATAGGTTGTAGCGTGGTGGCATACAAGCAAAGGTTCCATTCTCCCTTTTAATTAATTCCTCAGAGCCAATTAAGGTACATGTAATTGTTCCATCAGTCAGGGTCGTCTCAGTCACACTTCCCCTGCTCAGGGAAGAGATACCACTGCTACTACTTCCAGACAGCATAGGCGAGTTGTAAACTGGCCCCAAGGACTGATAATCAGTGGGAGAAGGTGTCAATGATTGAACAGAACTCTGTTGGGCAAGAGGACAAAATACAGTTATGAGTTACAATATCACAAGGCAGATAGATTTTGTAGAATATATATTATGCTCGAATAAACTAAAAGAATTGTAGAAATGTAAAATAAAAGCAGAAAATACTCAAATTACACAGCAGGTTCATCAGTATATGTAAAAAGAAAAGACAGATTGAATTTTTGGGTCTGAACCCTTCGTCAGCCTATTCAAAAATGTTAACCTATATGCTCTTTACAGATGCCGATGTACCTGCTCTGTATTTCCAGCATTTGCCTTCTTATAATTATGCCGTATTTGCTTTTGCAGGCATTGCTTTTGTATTATTTTTAAGCTTAAAAAATGCACTGCTAGAAAGTGAAGAGCAATCTCATCCTGACACATTTCATTAATAATTTTTTCACTCTGCTAACAAAATGTTGATCATGAGTTGAGACTGATGATTACGCATTACTCACCTCAATGGGGAATATAAGGCACCTCAGTTACTCTGATATACAATTTTGGATAAAAATAGAAACAATGAACAGCTGACATCAGAAACATCCGATACCCAATACACAATGGGCTCAATTCTCATACATGCTGGTGCAAGCATAATTACAGCTGTACTGGAACACAAGCTGCGACTTCACTTCCTGAAATATATTTTTCCTAAAATAAATTTCTATTTTGGATTTTTTTTTTTTTTTAAAGAGTTTAACACCTGTCCTGAAAAGCATCTAATTTATTTTTAAAAATAGTTAATACTCTGGCTATGTTGCATGTGCATGGCACATGAACCACTGACTAAACAGATCCCAGCCCAAAACGAGATAGTATGACCGTTTTAGATGATAAAATAGTCGGAACATTACAGCACAATGACACTTTGCTAATGCTACCACGGACAATGATGCAGAATAGAAAGGCAGTCATAAATCCACAATTTCTCAGAGTGAGTCACATTTTGGATGCGTAGCCTTTTTCGAAACAATCATAGATGCGAAGGCATATCAATATACAGAAAATGGATGGGAAAATACGAAATTTCAGTAACTTTGACTTAAGCTATATTCTCATTTTCAAACCTGTTTTTTTAAATCATAAAAACAGAAAGTGCTGGAAATACTCAGCAGAGCCAATGTTTCGGGTCTGTGACCTTACATCAGAACTGGCCAGTTCTCTCTCTGTGTGGAGAGTATTCTATCACACTTGTGACCTTATGATGGAGGGAAGGCCATTGATGAAGCAGCTGAAGATGGTTGGGCCTAGGACACTACCCTGAGGAACTCCTGTAGTGGCGTCCTGGGACTGAGATAATTGACCTCCAACAACCACAACCATCTTCCTTTGTGCTAGGTATGACTCCAACCAGCAGAGCATTTCCCCCCCGATTCCCACTGACTCCAGTTTTGCTGAAGCTCCTTAATGCCATACTTGGTCAAATGCTGCCTTGATGTCAAGGGCAGTCATTCTCACCTCACCTCTGGAGCTCAGCTCTTTTGTCCATGCTTGGACCAAGGCTGTAATGAGGTCAGGAGCTGAGAAGCAGACTTAAGTGAGATGATCTGTAACATCATTCTACTGATGTTTCCTCTCTATGTTGTTTGCCTGTCTGCATTTTATATATATTCACCCTTTTATGACCATATCAATATGCTTCTCAGTCTCTTATTTTTTAGTTTTAAAGAATACTGAAAATATCAACTGTTTTCTTCAGATGTTATTCTATCTCTTCAAATTTTTGTTTCAGAAACAGAAAATTGCTGGAAAGACACAGCAGGCCAGGCAGCTACCTATGGAAAGAACAGAGGAATTAACATTTTGGAGGCAAAGCCTTTGTTAAAAATGAACAGTCTCAGCAAAAGGCCTGCACCCTAAATGTTAATTCCTTTGGTCTTTCCACAGATGGTATTTGACTTGCTGAGCGCTTTCATTTTCTGTTTTCGTTCCAGATTTTTAGCATTGGCAGTTTTTTTTTTGCTTTCAAGACTAAATAGTTTCACAAAGATGTAGCTAATGAGTTAATATCAACCATAAAAAGGTGAAAATTGTTGGATATTATGCAAAGATCACTTCATAGGCATGAAAGCCACAATAGTGATGGAACGATGAGATGTTCAATGCTACAAAAAGATACATTAGCACAATACCAGTTAGAAATCAATAGCTGCCTTAAATGGAAGAGCTATGTTTACAGTGTAGTACTTGTCCTCTATCATCTTGTTTTACTATTACATGTCAGAACAACCATGTTTTTCAAAAATGATTTGAAACCAAAGCCTGCTGAAGGGAATAAGATAAGATGAATGTTGTTAGGTATTTCATATAAAGTCAAGAGGTTTGCTAGTCAGATGATGAATTCAAATGATAGTTTGGATGGACGGTTAATCAGATGTAAGCAGAATACAAACTACAGGAATGGAGGTCTAATCATATAGATCCTGAAGCAAGTTTTGGACAACGATTTGAGTTGACTGACCTCTCATTCCTGCAATCTTATTCTGTTTTGTACTTTATTTTGGTTTGTGTGTTATTTCCTTGGTGACCATGGTGACAAGCTGCTGCACATGTAAATCCATGAATTCTTAGCAGACCTGCTTTCAAAGATTTAATGCTGCTTTTATACTCTACTTTTTAAAATCAGTGCAGCATGTTCCAGGTTGCTCACTTGATACAAAACAGCAGTTTTAAATGGGCAGGTACACATCAGTGTGCTAAGGCCTAGTCTTCCACTAACAACAATATACATCAGCTGCATTTAAAATGCAGGTAGCGTGAAGCCTGCCAGAAAGGTCAGTTTAGAAATTTCAGACAATTTATTCAGTGAACAATGTTTGTGCCTTCACTGGAGTACACATGCGTGGAGTTCCATTTTCCCTAACTTCACAGTAATGTGGGGGGGGGCAAGTAAATGTGACTCACCACGCAATGCTAACAAAATTGAGTCAGTACTGCACAACTGATGCAGTATAAAAGGGACATTAGCTTTAATTTTTTTAATTCGTTCATGGGATGTGGGCGTCACTGGCTAGGCCAGCATTTATTGCCCATCCCTAATTGCCCTTGAGAAGGTGGTGGTGAGCTGCTTTCTTGAACCGCTGCAGTCCACGTGGGGTAGGTACACCCACAGTGCTGTTAGGAAGGGAGTTCCAGGGTTTTGACTCAGTGACAGTGAAGAAACGGTGATATAGTTCCAAGTCAGGATGGTGTGTGGCTTAGAGGGGAACTTGCAGGTGGTGATGTTTCCATGCATCTGTTGCCCTTGTCCTTTTAGCTGGTAGAGGTCGTGGGTTTGGAAGGTGCTGCCGGAGTAGCCTTGGTGCTTTGCTGCAGTGCATCTTGTAGATGGTACACACTGCTGCCATTGTGCGTCGGTGGTGGAGGGAGTGAATGTTTATGGATGGGGTGCCAATCAAGCGGGCTGCTTTGTCCTGGATGGTATTGAGCTTCTTGAATGGTGTTGGAGCTGCACCCATTCAGGCAAGTGGAGAGTATTCCATCACACTCCTAACTTGTGCCTTGTAGATGGTGGACAGGTTTTTGAGGTGGGGTGGGGGGGGGGGGGGTGCTCAGGAGGTGGGTTACTCGTCGCAGGATTCCTAGCCTCTGGCCTTCTCTTGTAGCTACAGTATTTATATGGCTACTCCAGTTCAGTTTCTGGTCAATGCTGAGCCCTAGGATATTGATAGTGGGGGATTCAGCGATTGTAATGCCATTGAAAGTCAAGGGGGAGATGGTCAGATTCTCTCTTATTGGAGATGGTCATTGCCTGGCACTTGTGGGGTGCACATATTACTTGCCACTTATCAGCCCAAGCCTGTATATTATCCAGGTCTTGCTGCATTTCTACACAGACTGCTTCAGTATCAGGAGTTGTGAATGGTGCTGAACATTGTGCAATCATCAGCGAATATCCACACTTATGACCTTATGATTGAAGGAAGGTCATTGATGAAGCAGCTGAAGATGGTTGGGCCTAGGACACTACCCTGAGGAACTCCTGCAGTGATGTCCTGGGACTGAGATGATTGACTTCCAACAACCACAACCATCTTCCTTTGAGTTAGGTATGACTCCAACCAGCAGAGAGTCTTCCCCTAGATTCCCATTGACTCCAGTTTTGCTAGAGCTGCTTGATGCCATACTCGGTCACTCTCACCTCACCTCTTGAGTTCAGCTCTTTTGTCCATGTTTGAACCAAGGCTGTAATGAGGTCAGGAGCTGAGTGGCCCTGGAGGAACCCAAACTGAGTGTCACTGAGCAGGTTATTGCTAAGCAAGTGCCGCTTGATAGCGCTGTCAATGACACCTTCCATCACTTTATTGATGATTGAGAGTAGACTGATGGGGCAGTAATTGGTTGGGTTGGACTTGTTCTGCTTTTTGTGTACAGTTTATACCTGGGCAATTTTCCACATTGCTGGGTAGATGCCAGTGTTGTAGCTGAACTGGAACAGCTTGGTTAGAGGCACAAGTGCTGGAGCACAGGTCTTCAGTACTATTGCCGGAATGTTGTCAGGATCCATAGCCTTTGCAGTATCCAGTGCCTTCAGTCATTTCTTGATATCACGCGGAGTGAATTGAGTTGGCTGAAGACTGGCATCTGTGATGCTAGGGACTTCAGGAGGAGGCCGAAATGGATCATCAACTTGGCACTTCAGGCTGAAGATTGTTGCAAATGCTTCAGCCTTATCTTTTGCACTGATGTGCTGGGCACCCCCATCATTGAGGATGGGGATAGTTATGGAGCTACTTCCTCCTGTTAGTTATTTAATTGTTCACCACCATTCATGACTGGATGTGGCAGGACTGATCTGTTAGTTATGGGATCACTTAGCTCTGTCAATTGCATGCTGCTTACGTCATTTGGCACGCAAGTAGTCCTGGGTTGGAGCTTCACCAGGTTGACTCCTCATTTTGAGGTATGCCTGGTGCTGCTCCAGGCCTGCCCTCCAGCACCCTTCATTGAGCCAGGTTTGGTTTCCCACCTAATTACAACTATGTCCCCTTTTTTCTTTTATATGTACATATTCATATGCAGACGTTATTTTCCTTGGTCTTCCTCAGAAATTCCCCCTTGTATTAAAAGTTTGGGACATACTGACATGATGTATGTGTTATGTTAAAAATTCAGTTATTGTTAATTTGTACATCAAATATTAGATGAAGGACGTTCAAACATTAACCACTAGGTCAGATACAACCCTGGAAACCCAGTCCACAAAGCCCAGGCAAATCAGTCCTATTTGTGTTTGTCTTTCTTATTCATTGGCTTATCCTGTTTGAATTGTCTAAGCATGGAAATTCAGAAAAGAATGTTCTTAGAATTGTTGCCTTATTGGTGAACACCTGTACCAAAATAATTAGATCCATTTGTATCAATAGCCTTGAGATATTTTGAAAATTGTTGGGAAGATAAGAACACAAGAAATAGGAGCAGAAATAGACCACATGGCCCATCAAGCCTGCTCTACCATTCAACACGATCATGGCTGATCTTCGGCTTCAACTCCACTTTCCCGTCCACTCACCATATCCGTTGATTTCCTGGGACACCAAAAATCTGTCTATCCCAGCCTTAGCTGTATTCAACGATGGAGCATCCACAACTCTCTGGGGTAGAGAATTCCAAAGATTCACAGCCCTTTAAATGACGTAATTTCTCCTCATCTCAGTCCTAAATGATCAACCCCTTACCCCAAGACTGTGCCCCAGTATTTTAGATTTCTCGACCAGTGGAAATAATCTCTCAGTGTCTACCCTATCCAGCCCCTTCAGAATCTTAAATGTTTCAATGAGATCGCCTCTCATTCTTCTAAATTCCAGCGAATAGAGGCCCAATTTACTCAGCCTCTCATCACAGGACAACCCTCTCATCCCAGGAACCAATTTAATGAACCTTCACAGTACTGCTTCCAATGTAAATATATCCTTTAAATGTGGAGACCAAAACTGCACACAGTACTCCAGATATGGTCTCACTAAAACCCTGTACAACTGTAGCAAGATTTCTTTATTCTTGTCTGCCAATCCCCTTGCAATAAAGGCCAACATGCCATCTTCCTTCCTAATTGCTTGCTGTACCAGCATTCCAACTTTCTATGTTCCTTGTACAAGCACACCCAAGTCTCTTTGAACAGCAACACCTACAAGTTTCATACCTTTTAAAAAAAATATTCTGCTTTTCTATTCTTATGACCAAAGTGAATAACTTCACACTTTCCGACATTATACTGCATCTGCCATCTTGTTGCCCATTCACTAAATCTGTCTATATCTCTTTGCAGTCTGTGTCCTCCCCACAGCTTACCTTTCCACCAACCTTTGTATCATCAGCAAATTAGATACATTATTCTGTCTTTTCATCTAAGTCATTGATATAGATTGTAAATAGCTGAGGCTCCAGCAATGATCCTTGTGGCACTCCACTAATCACCGACTGCCAACTTGAAAATACCTCGTTTATGCCACTCATTGCTTCCTATCCGTTAACCAATATATCCATGCTAATATATTATGCCCAACTCCAGGAGCCCTTATCTTACCGATTAACCTTTTGTGTGACACCTTATCGAATACCTTTTGTAAATACAGGTATTCTACATCTACTGGTTCCCCTTTATCTACCCTACTAGTGACATCCTCAAAAAACTCTAATAAACTTAGAGTCATACAGCATAGAAACAGGCCCTTCGGCCCACCGCATCCATGCCGACCATAATGCCGAGATATACTAATCCCAACTGCCTGCATTAATTCCATATCCCTCTATGCCTTGCTCATTCAAGTACCTGTCCAGATGCCTCTTAAATGTTGCTACAGTTCCTGCCTCCACCACATCCTCTGGCAGCTCATTCCAGATACCCACTATTCTTTGTGTGAAAAATTTACCCCTTTGATCCACTTTAAACCTCCTCCCACTCACCTTAAATCTATGCCCTCTATTTTTAGTCACCCCTACCATGGGAAACAGACTCTGGCTATCTACCCTATCTATGCCTCTCATAATTTTATATACCTCTATCATGTCCCCTCTCGGCCTCCTTCGTTCCAGGGAAAACAGACCCAGCCTATCCAATCTCTCTTTATAACTCAAGCCAGGCAACATTCTTGTGAATCTTTTCTGCACCCTCTCTAGCTTAATTACATCTTTGCTGTAGTGCAGCGACCAGAACTGCACACAGTACTCCAAATGCGGCCTAACCAACGTTATGTACAACTGTAACATGACGTCCCAACTCTTGTACTCAATGCCTCGGCCGATGAAGACAAGCATGCTATACGCCTTCTTCACCACCCTGTCTACCTGTGTTGCCACTTTCAGGGAACTATGTACTTGTACCCCAAGGTCTCTCTGCTCAACAACACTCCCCAAGGCCCTGCCATTCACTGTATATGTCCTGCCCTGGTTTAACTTCCCAAAATGCATCACTTCATACTTGTCTGCATTCAGTTCCATTTGCCAATCCCTTGCCCACTTTCCCAGTTGATCTATATCCTGTTGTAACCTTAGACAACCTTCTTCACTGTCCACTATACCACCAATTTTGGTGTCATCTGCAAACTTACTAATCATGCCCCCTACATTCACATCCAAGTCATCAATATATATGACAAACAGAGGGCCCAGTACCGATCCCTGTCAAAGAGGATTTCCCTTTAGTAAAACCATGCTAACTTGTTCTAATCATACTATGCTTTTCTAAGTGCATTGTTAAGACTTCCTTAACAATAGATTCCAACATTTTTCCAATGACTGATGTTATACTAATTGGCCTGTTTTCTCTCTCCCTCCTTTCTTGAAAAGTGGTGCAACATTTGCCAACTTCCAATCTGATGGCACTATTCCCAAATCTAAGGAATTTTGGAAAATCATAGCTAGTGCATCGACTGTCTCTGCAACTATCTCTTTCAGAACCCGAGGGTGTAGGTCATCAGGTCCTGGGGATTTGTCAGACTTTAGTCCCTTAAGTTTCTCCAATACTTTTTCTCTGCTGATATCAATTTCCTTAATTTCCTCACTCTTTTTAGCCTCTAGATTACCGTCTATTTCTGGTATGAAACTTATGTCTTCTATTGTGAAGACAGACACAAAATATTTGTTCAATGCCTCTGCCATTTCCTCATTCCCCATGATAATTTCCTCTGTCTCTGCTTCTAAGGGACCAACGTTTACTTCAGCAATATGAGATAGATATAAATAACATAAATAAACTTCACATTTGCCCAAAAGGCTTCATGCTACAGATCTATGCAGCCTATTAGAAATTAGCAATATGCTTATAGTGTGTGTGTATACGTATATATAATAGATTCCAACGACTGATGTTATACCAATTGGCCTGTGGTTCCCTGCTTTCTCTCTCTATTTTCTTGAAAATTGGTGTAACATTTGCCGACTTCCAATCTGATGGGACCAATCCGGAATCTAAGGTATTTTGGAAAATCATAGCTAGCACATCCACTATTCATATATATTCATCTTGAAATAGGTAAAGGAATAGGTTCCTGCTGTAAGTTTCATTTTCCTGGAAACTGCTTAAAATTATTATTTTTAGATGATGATAGCTGTGGCTAGCCCAGAAAGGGCCCAGGGTCAGATCAGGCCTCTGTAATAGTGGGAAAAAACTTCAAAGCTGTGTTAGGATTTTCATTTAACCTTGCCTGATTAAGATAAGGAAATAGAACAATAGACTGGATAGCCATTCTATATAGTTCATTAACAGGCCTTAAGGACATCCTTAGGCATAAATAACTTATAGTGGAACAGATACAAATAATGGAACTTGAGAGTTAGCTTTGAAGGCCTGAGGGAATGTTGCTGGGGAGGATGCAACCGGTCAGGGAGAACAGCTCGAGATGAGATAAAGGAAAGGATGATATGAAAGTTTGACTTATTAAGGACATAAGTCCAGTCGGCAGGCCGGTCAGGGGCAGGACAGGGAGCGTGGAAGGTCTGATAGGCTAAACTGCATTTACTTTAATGCAAGATGCCTTACAGGTAAGGCAGATGACCTCAGAGCATGGATCGGTACACGGGATTGTGATATTATAGCTATTACGGAAACGTGGTTGAGGGATGGGCAGGACTGGCAGTTCAATGTTCCGGGGTACCGATCCTTCCGGCGTGACAGAGGTGAAGGTAAGAGAGGGGGAGTTGCATTACTGATTAGGGAGGACATCACGGCAGTACTTAGAGAGGATATCCTGGGGGGAATGTCCAGCGAGGCCATATGGGTAGAACTTAGAAATAAGAAAGGGGTGATCACTTTGATGGATTATACTATCGGCCCCCCAATAGTCAGAGGGAAGTGGAGGAGCATATATGTAGGGAAATCACAGATAGGTGTAGGAATTATAGGGTTGTAATAGTAGGTGATTTTAACTTCCCTAATATTGACTGGGACTGCCTTAGTGCTAAGGGATCAGATGGGGAAGAATTTGTTAAGTGTGACTAGGATAGTTTTCTGAAGCAGTATGTGGATGTCCCCACTAGAGAAGGGGTTACACTCCACCTCCTTTTAGGAAACGAGGATGGGCAGCTGGTTGATGTGTCAGTGGGGGAGCACTTTGGGACCAGTGACCATAACTCTATTAGCTTCAAGATAGTTATGGAAAAGGATAGGACTGGTCTCAGGTTGAAGTCCTAAATTGGGGGAAGGCTAACTTGGATGGCATGAGACAGGAACTCTCAAAAGTTGAATGGGAGAGGCTGTTTACAGGTAAAGGGTCGTCTGGCAAGTGGGAGGCTTTTAAAAGTGAGATAGGAAGAGTTCAGGGCCGGCACATTCCTGTTAAATGGAAGGGCAAGGCTGGCAAGTTTAGGGAACCTTGGTTGATGAGGGATATTGAGGGTCTGGTCAGGACAAAGAAGGAGGCATATGTCAGGTATAGGCAGCGAGGATCAAGCGAGCCCCTCGAGGAGTATAGGGTACGTAGGACTACACTTAAGGAGGAAATTAGGAGGGTGAAAAGGGGCCATGAGATTTCCCTGGCAGATAAGATAAAGGAGAATCCTAAACGATTCTATAAGTATATTAAGAGTAAAAGGGTAGCTAGGGAGAGAGTAGGTCCCCTTAAGGATCAGTGTGGCAATCTATGTGTGGAGCCATGGGAAATGGATGAGGTCTTAAATGAATATTTCTCGTTTGTATTTACCGTGGAGGTGGTCATAGAAGCTAGTGAGTTCAAGGGAGGGAACACCGATATCCTGGAGCATATCAACATTACAAAGGAGGAGGTGTTGGAGGTTTTGAAGAGCATTAAGGTGGATAAATCCCCAGGGCCTGACCAGGTGTATCCTAGGATGCTATGGGAAGCAAGGGAGGAGATTGCTGGGGCCCTGGCAGAGATTTTTGTATCATCGTTAGCCACGGGTGAAGTACCGTAAGACTGGAGGACAGCTAATGTTGTGCCTTTATTTAAGAAGGGCAACAGGGATAAGCCAGGGAACTACAGGCTGATGAGCCTTACATCAGTGGTGGGAAAGTGATTGGAAGGGATTCTGAGAGACAGGATTTATATGCATTTGGAAAGGCATGGTCTGATTAGGGATAGTCAGCATGGCTTTGTGCGTGGGAAATCATGTCTTATGAATTTGATGGAGTTTTTCGAGGAGGTGACCAAGAGGATTGACGAGGGCAGGGCGATGGATGTTGTCTTCATAGACTTTAGCAAGGCCTTTGACAAGGTCCTGCATGGTAGGCTGGTCCAGAAGGTACGAACACATGGCAAATGGAATTTAACGCAGACAAGTGTGAAGTGATGCATTTTGGGAAGTTAAACCAGGGCAGGACATATACAGTGAATGGCAGGGCCCTGGGGAGTGTTGTTGAGCAGAGAGACCTTGGGGTACAAGTACATAGTTCCCTGAAAGTGGCAACACAGGTAGACAGGGTGGTGAAGAAGGCGTATGGCATGCTTGCCTTCATCGGCCGAGGCATTGAGTACAAGAGTTGGGACGTCATGTTACAGTTGTACATAACGTTGGTTAGGCCGCATTTGGAGTACTGTGTGCAGTTCTGGTCGCCGCACTACAGGAAAGATGTGATTAAGCTAGAGAGGGTTCACAAGGATGTTGCCTGGTTTGGAGGGCTTGAGTTATAAAGAGAGATTGGATAGGCTGGGTTTGTTTTTCCTGGAGCAAAGGAGGCCGAGAGGGGACATGATAGAGGTATATAAAATTATGAGAGGCATAGATAGGGTAGATAGCCAGAGTCTGTTTCCCATGGTAGGGGTGACTAAAACTAGAGGGCTTAGATTTAATGTGAGAGGGAGGAGGTTTAAAGTGGATCAAAGGGGTAAATTTTTCACACAAGGAATAGTGGGTACCTGGAATGAGCTGCCTGAGGAGGTGGTGGAGGCAGGAACAGTAGCAACATTTAAGAGGCATCTGGACAGGTACTTGAATGAGCAAGGCATAGAGGGATATGGAATTAATGCAGGCAGGTGGGATTAGTGCAGATAGGCATTATGGACGGCATGGACGCGGTGGGCCGAGGGGCCTGTTTCTATGCTGTACGACTCTATGAATCTATAGGTATGTGTGAAGGCTTAAGAAGTTAATAGCAGATGGATAACATTAAAGGTAGGTTTTCTCCCCATGGTTTAGACAAGGAACTTGATGTTTTATTGGGTATTTCAAAATAAAGTAAACCTTTATAGAACCATAAAGCCGGTCAATAATCCATCCAGGTCCACCCCTGAAAAAAGGTATAAAGTAGGAGACTTTGGGAGGCCTCAGTGAAGTAGGAAGTGGAGAGAAATTCTGAAGGATAGATCTATGCCAACATTCAGATAGTTTAAGAAGTCGCAAAGATGTGAGGCACCAAGAAAAAAAAGAGAAGAGCGAGCTGTTCGCGCATGCTAGCTGTCCTGCTCAAACTCAACTGATACTCACTACTTGGTACAGTCATATGTTTTTGCTGTATAATTGATGTGTTATATCCCATCTTAAATTCTGATTAAGCTCAACATACCCACCATATTGGTTGCAGTCGATCCTGATTGAAAGATTAAAATTAGTACAAGCCCTACTAATTGGACACAGCTGCAGTAGATTGCATTTCCTTTGCGATTAACACACATACCTTATGAGGAGATCTGGGATGTGCAGGTGAAGTATCAAACGCCTGTGGAGAAAAAGACCTGTATGTCTTTGCAGGTGAACCTGTACCATCAAATAAAAAAAGTAAAAAATGCTGACATTTCAGAGGTGAAATGATTCCTATAAAATAAAGTACTATTTATTACCACAAAATGGATTTGGAGAAGTTCACAGTTCAATACAAAACCAGAGCTCTTCACATTGGACAAATTTTAGGGATGAAATTGTTAGTCACATGCCATATACCCAAGGTGTTCACTTGTGCCAATACATATACAAGGCAAAAAGTGGCAAAATGTATGTTACATTATACTCCTGTTCCCTCTCTTTTTGAATTCATGAATCTTTCTATTTTTCACTCCTTCCCCAGCCCCACAGTCAACCTGCTGGCTAAAGAGCCAGAGAATGAGTGACA
Source organism: Heterodontus francisci (assembly GCF_036365525.1). Lineage (NCBI taxonomy): Eukaryota > Metazoa > Chordata > Chondrichthyes > Heterodontiformes > Heterodontidae > Heterodontus > Heterodontus francisci. The sequence continues at coordinate 40,998,958 of NC_090388.1, read as the reverse complement.
ACTACAGAGGCATGGTTATTTCTTGCTTTCAGACTAGTGGTAGATGTTTCAGTAAATATCCACATGAAGTACATATAGCTGTGGAAGGCACTTTCTACTAAAATTAGTGCTTGTGGCTAAAATGCTGTCACTGTAGCTACACCAGTAACTAGTCAGCTATGTCTGTTGGATAACACTGATCTAGACTTCCTGTGAAAGTTCCACCAAATGCTCATGAGTTTGCTAGCCTGAAAAGCCTAAATTATCACGACCACTGAGATGAGCACAGTCCATTTATCGAATGTACAAGAAATCAATTGGGATCCCAATTTTTTTCTGCATTTGGATTTTTAATTTTGCTGTTACAAGTAATAATCTAACGGGTATTGATAGTATGCATCGAATATTTGAAGATCTGTCTCAAGCTGATGCAATGACATCTTACGCATGCATGACTTCACTGATTACCAAGGTAGTTTTTGTTGGGTGAATGGCAAACATTTTAATCCCTCTCAGAAAAGGGCTGGATACTAAAAAAACTTAGCTTAACATCTGTCTTCGGGAAAATTTTAGAAGCTATTATTAAAGATGTTATAGCAGGGCATTTAGAAAATTTCAAGGTAATCAGGCAGAGTCAACATGGTTTTGTGAAAGTGAAATCATGTTTAACAGATTTATTGGAGTTCTTTGTGCTGTGGATAAAGGGGAACCGGTGGATGTATTGTACTTAAATTTCCAGAAGGCATTTGATGAGGTACCACATCAAAGCTTACTGCAGAAAATAAATGCTCATGGTGTAGGGGGTAACAGATTGGCATGGATAGAAGATTGGCTAGCTAACAGGAAACAGAGAGTAGGCATTTTATGGTTGGCAAGATGCAACGAGTGGAGTGGTCTGCCACAGGGATCTGTGCTGGAGCCTCAACTTTTTACAATTTATATAAATGACTTAGATGAAGGGACTGAAGGTATGGTTGCTAAATTTGCTGATGACACAAAGATAGGTAAGAAAGTAACTTCCAAAGAAGACATAAGGGGGCTACAAAGGGATATGGATAGGTTAAGTAGTGGGCCAAGACCTGGCAAATGGAGTATTATGCGGGAAAGTATGAAATTGTCCACTTTGGCAGGAAGAATAAAAAAGACTAAATGGTGAGAGATTTCAGTGCGCTGAGATGCAGAGGGATCTGGGTTCCCTAATGCATGAATCACAAAAGGTTAGTATGCAGGTACAGCACGTCATTAGGAAAGCTAATAGAACGTTATCGTTTATCATGAGGGGAATTGAATACAAAAGTAGGGAGGTTGTGCTTCAGCTATACAGGGCATTGGTGAGACCACATTTGGAGTACTGTATACAGTACCGGTCTCTTTATTTAAGGAAGGATGTAAATGTGTTGGAGGCAGTACAGAGAAGGCTGACCAGACTAATACCTGCAATGGGCGGTCTGTCTTACGAGGAAAGGTTGGGCAGGCTAGGTTTGTATCAGCTTGAATTTAAAAGAGTAAGAGGCGACTTGATTGAAACATATAAGATCCTGAGGGGCCTTGACAGGGTGGATGTGGAAAGGATGTTTCCCCTCGTGGGAGAATCTAGAACTAGGGGTCACTGTTTAAAAATAAGGGGTTGCCCAGTTAAGACAGAGATAAGGAGAAATTTTCTCTCTCAGAGGGCCATGAGTCTTTGGAATTCTCTTCCTCAAAAGGCAGCGGAAGCAGAGTTTTTGAATATTTTTAAGGCAGAGATAGATAGATTCTTGATAAGCAAGGGGGTGAAAGATTATCGGGGGTAGGTGGAAATGTGGAGTAATCAGTTCAGCCATGAGCTTATTGAATGGTGGAGCAGGCTCGAGTGGCCTACTCCTGCTCCTAATTCGTATATTACCAGATGAGAAAAAGACAAACTTGATGTAATTTGTTCTTCCTAGAAAGTCACCATTGAAATTCATAGATACTGATGTGTGACAAAACGAAACCTTGATTTATATTGTGCCTTTAGCATAGAAAAACAGTCCAAAATGCTTCACGGAGGCATAAGGGAATAATGGATACCAAGTTAACACGGTGACCAACTTTGGCCAAAAAGGGTGATGAAGAGGCGAAGGGGTTTAGAGAGAACATTTCTGATGGTAGGACCATCAATGGTGGGGAGAAGGGGAGGATGCACAAAAAGCCAACAGTGGATTCAATGCTTGGAGGAATGAGGTCGCAGAGCCTCAGGAGATTATATAGGGAGGGGCAAGGCTGTGGAGGTTTCCTGTATGAGGATAAGAAGTCTAATTTTGAGGTATTGGGGCCAATGAAGTCAATGAGCACAGGGATGATGGGATAGTGGGATTGGTTCATGAAACAATACTGGAAGCAGAATTTTGGTCCAGCTGAATTTTCAGAAGATGGAGGATGGCAGATTGGCCATGAAAGAATTGGAATAGTCAATCATTGAGATGACAAAAGCATGGCTGAGGGCTTTAGTAGCAAATGGGCGGATGTAGGGGTGAAGGTAGACGATGTTATGGAAGCATAATCAGGCAGCTTTTTTGATGGAGGATATGGGGCCGGCAGTTCAGCTTAGGTCGAATAAGGACACCAAGGTGGCAAATAGTCTGGTTCACTGTGTGTGTGTAAAAGATCAAAATTGATTAAGAATTTGGAAATTAAGTGAATTTGACATGGTATGTTTTTAAATCACTACTGTTACGACCAGGTGAGAAAGGTTTCTAGGGGTCTTTTACTGTCTTCACCTGGTCTTATTGTTACAGGGTTTAATTTTTAAACACACTGTGTTTTGAGCTCACCCTTGGTGAATCCTTGTTCACCACTTTCCAATTATAAGGCAAAGAAATGAGCATAAACAGACTTTCTTAGGTTTAAAGAAGAAAAGTGAAATTTATTAAAACATAAACTCTAATTCGGTTAAATCCTATGGATACACACTGCGCCCCATGCTAGCATGCTTACGCGATACACACATGCAAATGGAGACAGAAAAGAGCAGGAGAAAAATAAAGTAGAGGGGTTTGTGGCAATATCAGAAGAGTTTCTTCTAACTGTGCTTCGAGCTCACTGTAGTCCGTTTGTAGGTAGTCTTGCTTTTCGCAGGGCCCCAGTATTCTTCTTAAACCTTGTTCACCGTAGGAAACTTTTCTCTTTTGAGGCACATGTGTCTTCAATAGGTCTTCAGTTCCGTGAGAAAGAGATGGGAGCAGACAGGAGAGAGGTGTTCTCAGTCCAGGAGAAAAGAGCTTTCTGAGTTCAAATTCTCTGTGGCAAGTTCAAATTCAAAAACCTTCAACTGCCAGTTGGTCATGTGACTAAACCGGTCTGACCAGGTCTTGTGTGTATTGGGGAAGCAGGGACTGCGTCCTTTGTTCCAGCACTGTCTGCTAGTATGCAAAAAAGGTCTTTCCGGCAGGGGGTCCTTGGGATAGGCCTTCTTTTCTTCCCCGCAGCAATTATAAGTTTTAATGTTCATGTGGTGAAATAATGTGTGCCTTATTCTTGGCAAGTGGGGGCCTGCATGACACTATTTTTCTTTTATAATTATGCATAGGTGAGAATATATCCCTGACCCCATCAACCCCTTCCTATTCCCCCAACACACACTTGTTCAAAGATATGCCATAAATTCACCAAAAAAAAATTACTTCATAAACATGAATGCTTACCAAACCTAGTAATGTAACTGAATGCAAATGAGAATACAAGGCTTAAGAAAAGTTGTTTTTGTTAGGCTAACCGGAAGCACAGTCATTCTGATTAGCTGTGCTGTGATCGTGCTATAAAATTCATTAATAGTGGTTTAATCAAAATGCCATGGTCTGGCGCACTACCTAATTTGGAGTCAGACTACATGTCATTTTACCTGTATGTGGTGGCCTGGGTGGGACAGGAGGAGACACCAGCCTTGCACTGTCTGGTACACACGTTCGAGCTTCCTTACCACTGTCTAGACTCCAACTACTAGGAGTTGGGTTCATTACTGTGAAAGAATAATACGTGCACTGTTTAGTGTACTAGAAAGAATCCCTAATTAGTATACTTCATTTTTATGTATTTACTATTTGTTTCAGTGGATTGGTTTGTGCTCACTGACATTTATTGGGTTCCAAGTTTCCCAACACATCCAATTTAAAATTTTTCATTCTCATGTTCAAATCCCTTTAGGATCTCATCCCTCCTTATGCATGTAATCTTCTCCAGCTCTTCAATGCTCCAAATCTGACTTCTTATGCATCCTTCACTCCTTTCACTGCCCCTTTAGTGGCTGTGCCTTCAGCTATCCAGGTCCCAAGTTCTAGAATTCCTTCCCTAATAATTCTTTGTCTTTCCATCTCCCACTCCTCCTCCAAGACCCACCTCTTTGACTAAACTTTTGGTCAACCCTCCTAAAATCTCTTTCTTTGGCTGAGTCCACTTTTGTCTGATAACTCTTCTGAGAAGAAACTTGGGATGTTTTTCTAGGTTAAAGGTACCCTATAAATTGTCACTGTTGTAAACAGGCATGCATTTCAGCATATACAAAGCTGTCACAATTGTAAATTTACTAGTAGTATCTTCTCAAACCATTCATACAAACATTTTATATAATAAAACTTGTTAAATATAATGTAAGGATGGCTCTGACACAAGGATCCTGATATAAACATGGGAATGGGGGACTGTTTTGCAATCGGAAAACCTACAAGAACGGTTTCCCAATTCAGAATCATCTGATTAGCAATTTTTCTTGGCCGCAGCCAGCCAGATTGAGATGCTGGCTGGTTATTGGCCAGGTAAACCTTCAGCATCAGGCCTCAGCCAGGGACTGGTTAAGAGGGATTGCAAAGGCTGGGGTTGGCATAGGATGATCGGCTGGAGGAGAGATCAGAGGTGTCTTGGTGGGGGGGGGGGGGGGGGGGGGTGTGGGGAGGAGGAGGGGAAGAGATTATAAAAGACTCTGTGTGTGTGTGGCGGGGCACGGAGGGGGGGATGGAGAGACATGGTGGGGCAGAAACAGTTAAGCTCGATTCAGCTGTCCTTGCATTCTTTTGGCTGCTCGGTTTCCAATGGCCTGGAAAATCCAATTGGCCAGCATTACATTTAAATTGGAGCCTCATTAAAACATTTAAGTGACCAGCCCACTTCCTGGGACCATGTTGATCACCCACCCCACCCGTTCCACTTCTGTTAAACTGGAAGTAGTCGAGTTTAAGATAGCTGTCATGGTTTCTGATATAATTGGATCTATATTATTGAATTACAGCTGTGTAATTCCCTACACCATGCGTTACATCATATTTTTGAATACTTTATAATAAATTACCAAATTTATTTAACTGAATAAATATTGTACATAGAAATATTGATGAACTGCCATTTCAAAACTTAAAACTCTAATCTAAATTAGTTGAACAAAGTGTATATGTGGACAGAACAATAACACATGAAACTGAACAGACATTAACAAAGTTTTGCACAAAGGAAGGAGAAAATGGGCGACTTTATTTTTATTCGTTCATAGGACGTGAGTGTCGCTGCTAAGGCCAGCATTTGTTTCCCATCCCTAATTGTCCTTGAGAAAGCAGTGGCGAACCGCCTTCTTGAACCGCCGCAGTCCATGTGGTGTAGGTACACCCACAATGCTGTGAGGAAGGGAGTTCCAGGCTTTTGACTTAATGACAGTGAAGCAACAGTGATATAGTTCCAAGTCAGAATGGTGTGTGGCTTGGAGGGAATCTTGAAGGGGTGGCGTTCCTATGCATCTGCTGCCCCTGTCCTTCGAGCTGGTAGGGGTTGTGGGTTTGAAAGGTGCTGTCGAAGGAACCGTGGCAAGCTGCCGCAATGCATTGTGCCGATGGTGCACACTGCTGCCAGTGTGCGCTAGTGGTGGAGGGAGTGAATGTTTAAGGTACTGATGGGGTACCGATCAAGTAGGCTGCTTTGTCCTGGATGGTGTTGGGCTCGAGTGTTGTTGGAGCTGCACTCATCCAGGCAACGGGACAGTATTCCATCACACTCCTGACTTCTGCCTTGTAGATGGTGGATAGGCTTTGGGGAGTCAGGAGATGAATTACTTGCCTTTGAATTCCCAGCCTCTTACCTGTTCTTGTAGCCCTAGTATTTATGTGGTTGGTCCCGTTCAGTTTCTGGTCAATGATAACCCCCAGGATGTTGATGGTGGGGGATTCAGCAATAGTAATGCCATTGAACGTCAAAGGGAGATATAGTTAGATTCTCTCTAGTTGGAGATGGTCAATGCCTGGCACTTGTGTGGCGTGAATGTTACTTGCCACTTATCGGCCCAAGCCTGAATGTTGTCCAGATCTTGCTGTATGCACTGTACTTTGTGACTGATGTATTGGCTAAGAATGAAGTTGAGAAACCTAGGAATCTTAGTAGACTATATGTTTAACAAATGCAAAGAAGCCAATAGATTGTTGAACTACATAACAAAACTGTGGAATATGAATTCACGGAAGTAGTAATCACATTATAATGTTACGACAGACCACCATATGCACTGTGCCCAGTTCTGATTCTGGGAAACAAGTGAGACATTGGAGACAGTACTGTGATGAGCCATCAGGTCCATTTTGGGATTTTTAACCTGCACAGGAGGCACCTGAAAAATAGTTTTATTGAGGTATACAGATAGTTAAGAGAAAGGAAAAAGTAAATCCAGAATATTACTTTAAATTGAACAGAGTGCTACAAGTGGACGCAGGTGCGAATGAGTAAAAAGTACGTTTAAGACTAGTATCAGGAAGCCACACTCCACACAAAAGATAATCAACACATCAAATGCACTTCCAGTCAGACTAGTGGAGAAGAAAATCTTGGATTAATTTAAGATACATTTGGGACCAGAAATTGGAAAACTATAAGGTTTTAGTGGATGAAAGGATTAAGGTGGCCTGATTGGCCCTCTTCATCTGTAATTAGGTTTTGACCCTGTGCTCTTGATTTTCAGATTAACCAACCTATACTCTATTTTCCAATGTAGTACAACAGCAATGTTAATTACTAAAGAAAAAGTATATGTAGAAAGAAAATTGCAGCATAAACCCACCTTTTTCAGGTGCAGATAAATTGGGATCACTTCTGGGCATGCAAGAATCACCAATCTGCTGGGTAAGTGTCTGCTGATAAACAAAGGGTTTATTGAAACAATGTATGAGAAGTACCACCTCATTAAACATGACAAACGGTGCAATACCTCTGTACGACTAACTAAAGCATCTACTGGAAACAGAACATTGCTCGAAGATAATATCTGACAAAATTATGACCTGTTAAAATACCACAATTCAGGGTTGTTCATAATTAACAAGGGATGTTTTGATGAACCTAGAATCTATATCATAAAAGGTACACTTCTTGAAGGTATAACCTAATCAGGGTTTTATTTATTTTGCAGTATCTGCCTATTGAAAATTTTGCAGACATCAAATTTTTATTAAGATAATAGCTTTGCACAAAGTTTGTCACTATTTTAAAACCATTGTTATAAGCAAAATTTAGGGTAGTACATTGTGCAACATTATTAATTGTACCACTAATAGTAGCCTTATCTGCCACCCAAGAAACATTGCTTCACTTCAGTACACAGTGAACACTACAAAATCAGCATTGTAATCTCCCTAGATTATAAACAAGTGAGAAATATGCATTCGCCAGTTTAACAACTAAATAAAGGCAGATTAACATCCTCACTATGTTTTATCCTCGAGTTGTCTGTATAACTTTTTTCTCCAATTTTAAGTTGATGATCTTGTTATCAAAATACAGTCTGTCCAGTTAGCTTGGTGATTTAGGTCTGTTCAGGATCAGCAGATAACTTCACCATTGTCCTGTTGCTAAGCCGATATCCTTCCATTCTGTGTTCAGAGCGTAACAAATAAAACTTTCATTTTTTTTCCTTCTAATTTGACCTTTCTATGCTCCCAGGTCTGCAGGAATCACTGTTTCCACTTACATGCCTACTTCTCTTCAATCGTGTTTTGAACCAGACATTTATCCACTTTTATATGCCATCAAGTTAATCAACATATAGTCGCTTGATAGTACAGAACTTGAGTATTGCTGGAAAAAAAGTGTCGAAGTTTTTCATCTTGCACTCATCAGGACAGATGGAAGAATGCCAAATTTCAAAGGGAGCTACAAGTTATACTGCATGAGAAAAGGGTGCTGACTGGTTGGCAAGCTGACTCTGGTCAAGGCGTTGCCATGGAGAATGCACCAGGGAACTATTGTCCTCGACGCTTTTGTTTAATTCCAAAAAGATGCAATGCCTGGACATGTTCCTTTTGCTGCAGAGACAGGTCTTTGCATATGAAAAATGTAGCTTCTAGCAAGCGTAAGTGAGCCACATTGCGAGCCCAACTGATAATCTTAAATTGGTTGTTAGTGTAATTTGTCATGTAGGCTCCCATCTGCCAAGAATGAGGCACATCGGTTTTGTCATATGAACATTGATTTTGCTGGAGCGAGGAAATGACTTGTTGAACAGATCAGCCGTGGCTGGAAAAAACATTTGCATACTAACAGATGGTGCTTGTATCGACAAAGTACCAATCTGACACATTCAACCCTCAATCGATGTTGATCACCAGACATTGAGGGGGTGGGGAAGCGCATTCCAGGGCCTGCTGGGGTGATGCAATCCACAGGGGCCAAGTCTGGTTGGACCAGCTGGTCACATGACTAACTGGCTGTTCCAGGGTTTTTTGAACTAGCCACAGAGAGTTTGAATTAAAAAAAAAGACTGTTTGCTCCTGGACTGAGAAAATCTCTCCTGTCTGCTCCCATCTCTCTCTCACAAGCCTCTGAATCCACTGAAGACATAGGAACCCCAAGATAGAAAGGGTGCCTACAGCGAACAAGGTTTAAGAAGAATGCCCCAACGAAAAGCAAGAACTACCTACAATCAAGGACTCTACAGTGAGCTCGAAGAACTGTAAGGAAAACTCTTCAGACATTGCCTCAAACTTTACCACTTTAATTTTCTTCTCTTTTCTGTCTCTATTTGCATGTGGGTATTGCATATGCATGTTAGTTTTGGCATCAACCGAATTAGAGTTTAAGTTTAACTTTAATAAATTTCATCCTTCCTTCTTTAAACATAAGAAAATCTGTTTGTGCTGGTTTCTTTGCCTTATAACTGGAAAGCGGTGAACAAGGATTCACCAAGGGCGAACTAAAAACAGTGTGTTTAAAATTAAACCCTGTTATGGTAAGACCAGGTGAAGGCTGAGAGGGATCCCTAGACTCCTTTCTCACCTGGTCGTAACAGAAATTTGGGTGCTAGCATCCGGAATTGACCGACAGACAAACGAGAGAAATTGGAAGTGGGAAGGCAAATTGTCCCCATTCAAAAAAAGAGCAAGAATTCAATATAGGTTTTCTTGTGGTTGTGTGCTTGAACACTAACATGTCTGCAACTGAAGCTAGTAGCTCCCCAAGCCAGGGTGAAGTAAGTCGGGTTAATTTAAAAGCACTGTCTATAGAGGAAAATGACTGAGCAGTGCGGGATCACTGTACGTGGCAAGGCTAGGAAGTCTGAACTCCTAAGACTAGTGGCCAACCATTTTTCCCTTGAATCTGAAGAAGCAGAAGCAGGATTAGAAATAGACCCAGACAGGGTACTGCTAGCAAAGATGCAATTGGAACAGAGGAAACTTGAATTAGAAGAAAGAGAAAGAGAGAGACAGGAAAAAGAGAGAGGCAGGAGAGGGAGAAAGAGAGCCTTCCAGAATGAATGTGAAAAAAAGAAAGACAGGAGAAGGAACAGGAGAGAGAGAGAGAGAGAGAGAGAGAGAGAGAGAAAGAATATTCCGGAAGGAAGGCGAAGAAAGACAGCTGAAGCTGCTTGAGTTAACTAGGGAGCGACAGAGCAACACCAGTGAAAGCATGGCCAATATGGAGGAGCGTAATTCAGGGCTGGGTACAGAATTGTTAAATCTCGCTCAACTAATCCCAAAATTCAATGAGGAAGATGTAGAAAGATTTTTTGTGTCCTTTGAGAAACTGGCAAGTCAGCTAAAATGGCCAGCTGAGACCTGGCCCCTTTTATTACAAAGCCAAAGGGATCAAGGGATATGGGGAGAAAGTGGGAATAGGGACTGAATTAGACGATCAGCCATGATCTTTTTTGAATGGCGGAGCAGGCCCAAAGGGCCGAATGGCTTACTCCTGGCTCCTATTTTCTATGTTTCTATGCAAGCTAATCGGAAAAGCCCAGGAGATTTATTCTCTGTTTCCAGATGAGAGTTCATCAAATTATGAACTGACAAAAAATGCTATCCTCGGGGCATATGAATTAGTAACCGAAACCTATCACCAAAAGTTTGCAACCCTCAAGAAGCAAGCTAATCAAACTATCTGGAGTTTGAAAGTAGTAAGCAGCTGGCTTTTGACCAGTAGCTGAGGGCTCTTAAAGCACAGCTCGGCTATGAGACTCTCCAAGAAGTAATTCTGTTAGAGGAATTTAAAATGCTCTCTCCCATTCTCCACAAAGACCCATATAGAGGAGCAGCAGGTTCAGAGAGCCCGGCCAGCGGCTTTTCTGGCTGATGAGTTTGCTTTAATTTATAAGTCGGTCTCCCAGGGAAGAACCTTTCCTGGTCACCCCCACAAATCCGAAAAGGATAAAGGGTGGGAAGATGATAGGTGCCCAAGCAGTCCTGTGAGAGAAAGAAAAGCAGAAGATACAGGGGGCCTCCTCTAGCCAAAAAGGAAGGTGCTGTGAGCAAGAGTGGGACCTGAAGACCTTTGTGTTTCCATTGTAATAAAGTAGGGCATTTAAAAGCTGACTGCTGGAAACTAAAGGGAAATCCAGTAGGGTTAATCATGGCACACCCGTTCAGTGAAGAAGAGACCCTGATGGAAAGCACAGCAGAACAAGCTGTAGCTTTAACTACAGTAAGAGCGAGACCCAGGAAGTCTACCGCAGCAAGTATATGAAAATTTAAAAGGGTTCCTGAGGGTTATCAGGGTTTTGTGTCCGAAGGAAAAGTAACCCCATATCCCTCAAGTGGGGCAAGCAAGCCCACACTAATTCTCGGACAAAGGGGCCACTAGATCCCTTCTATTGGGAAAAAGCCTCACCTTTCCCCCATAAGGTGCAGTGAGCACCAGAGTGGTGATGAATGGTATTGGAGGGTAGGGTATGCCTGTCCCTGTGCACCAGGTGCACCTGGAGTGTGACCTCATTTCGGGACCGGTGACCATAGGGATTGTCCCTAGTCCGCCTTTGGACAGCATTGACCTGCTCCTAGGTAATGATCTGGCGGGGGTGAAGGTGGTAATCCACCACCCCCCCACCCCCAGTAATGAAAGAAAGACTGCTGGAGGTCAGAGAGACAGTGCCGTGGCAGGAGATGACCCCCTGCAGTTTCCCTGAATGTGTAAATGAATCAAGCCATGATCAAACCAGCACCCCCAGAGGAGACTGAATTGGCACTGCAGGCAGATGGCTAGGTCTGTCTGTGACTTTCTTTGGAAAGTTGGACGATATAGGGAATGAATTAAATGGATTTTCCTTAGCTGAGGCTCAGCGAGCCGACCCAGTATTGCGAGAATTAGCACAGACTGCCCAATGTGAGAGTGAAGCAGAGGGAGTCCCTGATTGCTATTTAAAGAATGGGGTACTGATGAGGAAATAGAGTTCTTGCTCTCAGGTCTGAGAGCAAGGAGTGGACAGTAGTTCACCAGTTAGTGGTGCCGCAGAGGTACCAGGGAGAAATATTAAGAAGGGCCCACGAGACTACAGTGGCTGTAGATGCCGGTATACGAAAGACCAAAGCCCGCATAAGACAGCAGTTTGACTGGCCAAACCTCCACAAAGATGTGGTGGAGTACTGCAGGAGTTGCCACATGTGCCAGGATGAGGGGAAACCCCAACCTATAGTGAAACCTGCACCCCACGTCCTGTACCGGTGTTAGGAGTACCCTCCAGCAGAGGGCTGGTGAACTGTAGGGACCCCTGCCAAGAGCAAAAAGGGACAAGCGGGCACAAGGCTGGCAAAACACTAGACAAAGAAGGGGAAAAAGTGACCATGTGGGCAGGTTAAAGAAGTCCGGGAGGAATCCCGGATGAAAACCCCTACTTTCCAGTCAGCCAACCCTGGAAAATGTGTAACGTTAGACCCCAGATCACCAACGTAAATGCAGACACTGGAAGTATCCCACCAGAGTTGCAAACAGCATTTACAGGAACCTGCAAAATCAAAGAAAGACCTCTAAGGGACAGAGAAACCGTGAGGGTGATGCTTCACCTAGTCGCAGTGCCACAAGGGAATGCCTTAGAGTCTGCACAAATACCTGCAGGCAGGAGTGTCCCAGAGGACAAAAGGGAGATTCGCGAAGAATCCTTCCCCCCACAATCAGAAAAAAAGTGAACCACCCATCCCCAGAAGTCAAAAGCCTTTGCATGACTCAGCAAAGCACTGAGAGTGTGTTCAGGATAGACCCGCCCGCTACTGACTCTCCTGAAAAAAAAACATCAGTGCGAAAGAATAGACAGAAGCATTTGCAACAATCTTCAGCCAGAAGTGCCGAGTTGATGATCCATCTCGGCCCCCTCCTGAAGTCTTCAGCAATCCAGATGCCAGACTTCAGCCAATTCGATTCACTCCATGTGATATCAAGAAACGACTGAAGGCACTGGATACTGCAAAGGCTATGGGTCCTGACAATATTCCGGCAATAGTACTGAAGACCTGTGCTCCAGAACTTGCCGCACCCTTCGCCAAGCTGTTCCAATATAGCTACAACACCAGCATCTACCTGGCAATGTGGAAAATTGCCCAGGTATGTCCTGTACACAAAACGCAGGACAAGTCCATCCCGGCCAATTACCGCCCCATCAGTCTACTCTCAATCATCAGTAAAGTGATGGAAGGGGTCATCAACAGTGCCATCAAGCAGCACTTGCTTAGCAATAACCTGCTCAGTGATGCTCAACTCCTGACCTCATTACAGCCTTGGTTCAAACATGGACAAAAGAGCAGAACTTAAGAGGTGAGGTGAGAGTGACTGTCCTTGACATCAAGGCAGCATTTGACCGAGTATGGCATCAAGGAGCCCTAGCAAAACTGGAGTCAATGGGAATCGGGGAAAACTCTCTGCTGGTTAGAGTCATACCTAGCGCAAAGGAAGATGACTGTGGTTGTTGGAGGTCAATCATCTGAGCTCCAGGACATCACTGCAGGAGTTCCTCAGGATATTGTCCTAGGCCCAAGTATCTTCAGCTGCTTCATCAATGACCTTCCTTCAATCATAAAGTCAGAAGTGGGGATGTTCGCGGATGATTGCACAATGTTCAGCACCATTCGCAATTCCTCAAATACTGAAGCAGTCCATGTAGAAATGCAGCAAGACCTGGACAATATCCAGGCTTGGGCTGATAAGTGGCAAGTAACATTCGTGCCACACAAGTGCCAAGCAATGACCATCTCCAACAAGAGGGAATCTAACCATCTCCCCTTGACATTCAATGGCATTACCATCACTGAATCCCCCACTCTCAACATCCTAGGGGCTACCATTGACCAGAAACTGAACTGGAGTAGTCATATAAATACCGTGGCTACAAGAGCAGGTCAGAGGCTAGGAATCCTGCGGCGAGTAACTCACCTCCTGACTCTCCAAACCCTGTCCACCATCTACAAGGCACAAGTCAGGAATGTGATGGAAAACTCTCCACTTGCCTGGATGGGTGCAACTCCAACAACACTCAAGAAGCTTGACACCATCGAGAACAAAGCAGCCCGCTTGATTGGCACCCCATCTACAAACATTCATTCCCTCCACCACCGACGCACAGTGGCAGCAGTGTGTACCATCTACAAGATGCACTGCAGCAACACACCAAGGCTCCTTAGACAGCACCTTCCAAACCCGCGACCTCTACCACCTCGAAGGACAAGAGCAGCAGATGCATGGGAACATCACCATCTGCAAGTTCCCGTCCAAGTCACACACCATCCTGACTTGGAACTATATTGCCGTTCCTTCACTGTCGCTGGGTCAAAATCCTGGAACTCCCTTCCTAACAGCACTGTGAGTATACCTACCTCACATGGACTGTAGCGGTTCAAGAAGGCAACTCACCACCACCTTCTCAAGGGCAATTATGGATGGGCAGTAAATGCTGGCATAGTCAGTGACGTCCACATCCCATGAATGAATAAAACAAAAATCTCAAAGAAACTAGGCAGCCATGGAAATGGTCAAACGGAAGAAAAACTTCCCCAAAGAACCACATGTTTACAGGGATGCCAAAAGGGGGCAGTTAAAGTGGCACTGGCACCAAGAAAAGGCAAGCTGTAATACATTTTAGGATTTATGAATGAATGCGAATGATTGAGAGAAATGCATGTTTTTTTTTCTGCATCATATTTTCGCTCAACCGTTTTAGTGAAATGTGTTTTTCACAAATAGCATTTCATTCCGCTGGGTGTGGTGGTGTAATGCAGGCCCCGACCTATCAAGAATGAGGCACATTGGTTTTGTCATATGAACATTGATTTTTACCTGTTGCTGGAGCGAGGAAATGACTTGTTGAACAGATCAGCCGTGGCTGGAAAAAATATTTGCATACTAACAGACGGTGCTTGTGTAGACAAAGGACCATTCATTGACACATTCAACCCTCAATGGATGTTAATCACTGGGCAGAGAGGGGTTGGGTAAGTGCATTTCAGGGCCTGCTGGGGTGATGCAATCCACAGGGCCAGGTCTGGTTGGACCAGCTGGTCACATGATTAACTGGCTGTTCCAGGGTGTTTTGAACCAGCCACAGAGAGTTTGAAGTAAAAAAAAAGACTGTTTGCTCCTGGACTGAGAAGATCTCTCCTGTCTGTTCCAATCTCTCTCTCACAAGCTGAATTCACTGAAGACACATGAACCCTAAGAAAGAAAAGTCTCCTGCAACGAACAAGGTTGAAGAAGAATACTGGGCCCCAATGAAAAGCAAGAATCAAGGACTCGACAGTGAGCTTGAAGAACCATAAGAAAAACTCTTCAGATATTGCCTCAAATGTCTCCACTTTATTTCTCTTCTGCTCTTTTCTGTCTCTAGTTGCATGTGTGCATCGCTTATGCATGCAAGCGTGGGCGCGTTGTGAATCCATAGGCATCAACTGAATTAGAGTGTAAGTTTAATAAATTTCAACCTTTCTTCTTTAAAGCTAAGGAAACCTGTTTGTGCTGGTTTCTTTGCCTTATAATTAGAAAGCGGTCAACAAGGAGTCACCAAGGGGGAGCTGAAAACACTATGTGTTTAAAATTAAATCCTGTTACGGTAAGACCAGGTGAAGGATGATAGGGAACCCTAGATACCTTTCTCACCCGGTCGTAACAAATTCCTAGATTGTTCAGGAAGTGCTATCTAATCGCAGAATCACAACGAACATTAGCCATTTTGTTCTGAGTTTTGCAAATATGGGCGAATTGAGTAGGGTCAGTAGTCTGTCTGTTGTGAATAGCTGAAGGGCTGTGATATTTAATATGATCTGCCAGTCTTTGGGACATAGGGCCTTTGTACTTGGCATCACACTGGACTTCATATACCACATTTGTCATTTGTGTGGTGGGCAGAATTTCTTTTTGGCTTGTTGGCAGCAATCTGTTTGTGGAAAATACCACTTGTGTTGCAGAGCAGCAGTGTGAAACAGGTAACTTTACCTGTTGCTCAAATTTGAGAGATACCTTACGCTTCCAGGGTAATTTGAGGTAGACTGGACACTTTTCAGGTCCGAAAGTGGAGGCCTTAGGCTCATTTGTGGTATCAGCAATACACAATGAGCCATTATCCTGCAGGATAGCTTTGATGCTTCCTATTTTTATGTTAAGTTTGCACGGTGAGCAAATGGCTTGGGCTCTATTTACAAGATTGTCGATAAAACCAATCTTATAGCACATGGAGCTGCAGGAATCCCAACACGTATATTGATCAGCGTGGCTCACTTACACTTGCTAGAAGCTACATATATTTACATGTAGGGACCTATCTCTGAAGGCTAAAGGAACATGTCCAGGCCTTGCGACTTTTTTGAAGCATGGGGGACAATAGTTTCCTGTTGCATTCTCCATGGCAATGCCTCAACCAGAGTCGACTCGCCAACCAATCAGCACCCTTTTCTCAAGCAGTATGAATTGTTGTTCCCTTTGAAATGTGGCATTCTTGCATCTGTCCTGATGAGTGCAAGATGAAAAAATTTGACAGCATGTCTCTTTAACCAACATAGCGTAAACTGCTTTTTCTGAGAGGAATTAGTTCATTTTATTTTGAATGCTTCAACCAAGTCCACATTTTGTAATTGAACTCTGTGAAATCTTCAATTACAGTCAGTTTGAGTATTTTGTGTATATAATCATGCTTTTGAGAGACTTACTGACACTCAGCTTTCTTCGTGGTCTGCTTACCTGTGCAGATTCCATGGATATTGGATAAATGGCACTACAAGGCCGTTCTCTGGGAGACAAGCATGTATTTTCTCTTGAATGTTTGTGCTTATCAGACAGCAGCGGGGAACCTAAAATATACAGTAAGCAAACAATCACTTTTACGCCATTTGGCCATAGCAGTCACACTAACACACAAAGAATTCATACTTTCAAACATTTTATATCCTTTGACAAATAGTTTGAACTTAACCTTTAAAAAGGAACAGTTAACTGGATTGAACAGACCTACCTCGAGCACTGGATGGAGCTGAACTTGTGACATTTGGAGAGGCTGAATGTGTGGAGCTTAAGCTTGAGGTAGATGGACTTGCCTGCAAACAATATACAATGCATTTATTAATAAAGCATACTTCGCTTTTGAAGAACAATAAGTTATTTCCAAATGGACTAGAATATTATTTTGCCTTTCAATAGTTATGAAAGAAACCCATAAGGCAAGATTTTCTTCTTGATTTCTGCCAGTATTAGGGGAGGTTATGCTGAATCCCTGTTTACTTTTATGGCAGTCCGACGTTATAGCATCACTTCCTTCAGAATGAGCCACCCAAATAGGCCAAGGTGTATTTAAATGAGGAAATATATGATATCAGATGTTCCATTTTCCATCATTATTGCTGGACAACAGGTGTCCAGTGTTACTAAGTGAGTGTAAATTATTTAAATAGACAAAGTAGGATTAACAATTGATTGAGATAACATAGATTGCTATTTTATTGGAGCCATCAACATGTTTTTTTTTATTTCCAAAATATACTTTATTCATAAAAATCTGTAAAAATTACATTACCAGTTTCAAACAGCACCAAGTCAAATAATACAAACAGTGCAAAGGAGGTCCGTTTGCTTCATTACAATCATGAGTTGCCTCACAACCCTTCCATTTCACATTTGTCATGCCAGTTACATTTTTACATTTTACAGCAAATGAAAATTTTCCCGATACAGTTCGAGGGGTTTCCCATGGATCCAGCCCCTCAGTTCAGCTTGGTGGGGGGACCTTACACTGTGGTCTTTCCCCATTGAGCCTTTGCTGGAGCTGCCCCAAGCTTTAGTGCGTCCCTCAGCACGTAGTCCTGGACCTTGGAATGTGCCAGTCTGCAACATTCGGTCGTGGACAACTCTTTGTGCTGGAAGACCAGCAGGTTTCAGGCAGACCAAAGGGCGTCTTTCACCGAATTGATAGTCCTCCAGCAGCAGTTGATGTTTGTCTCGGTGTGCGTTCCTGGGAACAGCCCGTAGAGCACAGACTCCTGTGTTACAGAGCTGCTTGAGATGAACCTCGACAAAAACCACTGCATCTCTTTCCACACCTGCTTTGCAAAGACACATTCCAGGAGGAGGTGGGCAACCCTCTCTTCCCCACCACAGCCACCGCGGGAGCAGTGTGCGGAGGGGGCGAGACTTCGGGCATGCAGGAAGGATCTGACGGGGAGGGCTCTTCTCACCACCAGCCAAGCTACATCTTGGTGCTTGTTTGAAAGTTCTGGTGATGAGGCATTCCACCAAATGACTTGGGCGATCTGCTCGGGGAACCATCCGACAGGATCCACCGTCTCCTTTTCCCGTAGGGCCTTGAGGACATTCCGTGCAGACCACTGCCTGATGGATCGGTGGTCAAAGGTGTATTCCTGCAGAAACTGCTCCACAAAGGATAGGTGGTACGGCACAGCCCAACTGCATGGAGCGTTCCGCGGCAATGTGACCAGGCCCATCCTTCGCAACACCGGGGACAGATAGAACCTCAGCACGTAGCGACACTTGGAGTTTGCGTACTGGAGGTCTACACACAGCTTGATGCAGCCGCACACCAAGGTGGTCATCAGGATGAGGGCCACGTTGGGTACATTTTTCCCGCCCTTATCCAGAGGTTTGAACATCATGTCCCTCCGGACCCGGTCCATTTTGGATGCCCAGGTGAAGCGGAAAATGGCTCGGGTGACCGTCACAGCGCAGGAGTGGGGTATGGGCCAGACCTGCGCCACGTACAGCAACAACGTGAGCGCCTCGCACCTGATGACCAGGCTCTTACCCACAATGGAGAGAGATCGCTGCCCCCACATGCTCAAATTTGTTGTACCTTGGCTACCCGCTCCTCCCAGGAATTGGTGCATGCCCCGGCCCTTCCGAACCATATCCCCAACACCTTCAGGTAGTCTGACCTGACGGTGAAGGGGACAAAGGATCGGTCAGCCCAGTTCCCAAAGAACATGGCCTCGCTCTTGCTGTGGTTAACTTTGGCTCCCGAGGCCAGTTCGAACTGGTCGCAGATGCTCATCAGTCTGCGCACGGACAGCGGATCCGAGCAGAAGACGGCGATGTCATCCATGTACAGGGAGGTTTTAACCCGAGTGCCTCCGCTGCCTGGGATTGTCACCCCTCTTATGCTTGCATCCTTCCTAATAGAATCAGCAAAGGGTTCAATACAGCAAACAAACAAGACGGGAGCGAGGACAGCCCTGTCTGACTCCAGATTGGATCGGGAAACTTTCCGATTCCCACCCATTAATTGAGACTGCACTACTGATGTTTGTGTAGAGCAGTTTGATCCAATTGCAGATTCCCTCCCCAAACCCCATTTTGGAAAGCACGTCCATCATGTAGGTGTGTGATATCCTGTCAAAAGCCTTCTCCTTGTCCAGGCTGATGAGGCAGGCGTCCACCCTCCTGTCCCGTACGTAGGCAATCGTACCCCTGAGGAGCCATCAACATGTTGAAAATCTTCAAAGATACCTGCATTTTTAAGCTACCAAAGGAATCCAACTTTTGCAGCAGCAGTCATTTCTCACCCCTCCCTAAAGTGATGAACTGCTGATCAATACTATGAGGAGTTTTGCTGAAATTCACTGGAATCAATGAGTTACCTTGCCACACTTTGCTGGTCGCAAAAAATCATTGTATGTTGCAGGGGGATGGGAACCAAATGAGGTCAGTGGAGTGTAAGGAGGTAGTAACTAAAGCCTGTAAGGAACTAGATAATGAAGTCAGCGTGACCAAGGGAAAGAGTAGGCAGGGAGCAGATGATGAAAGCAAAGGGACTGGTGGTCTGTGGTGTATTTGTTTTAATGCAAGAAGTGTAGTAGGTAAGGCAGATGAACTTAGGGCAACAAAAACAAGAAATGCTGGATTCACTCAGCAGGTCTGGCAGCATCTGTGGAAAGAGCAGAGTTAACGTTTCGGGTCAGTGACCCTTCTTCGGAACTTAGGGCTTGGATTAGTACCTGGGAGTATGATGTTATTGCTATTACTGAGACTTGGTTAAGGGAAGGGCATGATTGGCAACTAAATATCCCAGGATACCGATGCTTCAGGCGGGATAGAGAGGGAGGTAAAAGGGGTGGAGGAGTTGCATTACTGGTCAAAGAGGATATCACAGCTGTGCTGAAGGAAGGCACTATGGAGGATTCGAGCTGTGAGGCAATATGGGCAGAACTCAGAAATAGGAAGGGTGCGGTAACAATGTTGGGGCTGTACTACAGGGCTCCCAACAGCGAGCGTGAGATAGAGGTACAAATATGTAAACAGATTATGGAAAGCTGTAGGAGCAACAGGGTGGTGGTGATAGGAGATTTTAATTTTCCCAACATTGACTGGGATTCACTTAGGCGCTAGAGGTCCAGATGGAGCAGAATTTGTAAGGAGCATCCAGGAGGGTTTTCTAGAGCAGTATGTAAATAGTCCAACTCGGGAAGGGGCCATACTGGACCTGGTGTTGGGGAATGAGCCGGGCCAGGTGGTTGACGTTTCAGTAGGGGACTACTTTGGGAATAGTGATCACAATTCCGTAAGTTTTAGAATACTCATGGACAAAGACGAGAGTGGTCCTAAAGGAAGAGTGCTAAATTGGGGGAAGGCCAACTATACCAAAATTCAGCAGGAGCTGGGGAATGTAGATTGGGAGCAGCTGTTTGAAGGTAAATCCACATTTGATATGTGGGAGGCTTTGAAAGAGAGGTTGATTAGCGTGCAGGAGAGACATGTTCCTGTGAAAATGAGGGATAGAAATGGCAAGATTAGGGAACCATGGATGACAGGTGAAATTGTGAGACTAGCTAAGAGGAAAAAGGAAGCATACATAAGGTCTAGGAGGCTGAAGAAAGACGAAGCTTTGAAAGAATATCGGGATTGTAGGCGCAATCTGAAACGAGGAATTAAGAGGGCTAAAAGGGGTCATGAAATATCTTTAGCAAACAGGGTTAAGGAAAATCCCAAAGCCTTTTATTCATATATAAGGAGCAAGAGGGTAACTAGAGAAAGGATTGGCCCACTCAAGGACAAAGGAGGAAAGTTATGCGTGGAGTCAGAGAAAATGGGTGAGATTCTAAACGAGTACTTTGCATCGGTATTCACCAAGGAGAGGGACATGACGGATGTTGAGGTTAGGGACAGATGTTTGATTACTCTAGGTCAAGTCGGCATAAGGAGGGAGGAAGTGTTGGGTATTCTAAAAGGCATTAAGGTGGACAAGTCCCCAGGTCCGGATGGGATCTATCCCAGGTTACTGTGGGAAGTGAGAGAGGAAATAGTTGGGGCCTTAACAGATATCTTTGCAACATCCTTAAACACGGGTGAGGTCCTAGAGGACTGGAGAATTGCTAATGTTGTCCCCTTGTTTAAGAATGGTAGCAGGGATAATCCAGGTAATTATAGACCGGTGAGCCTGACGTCAGTGGTAGGGAAGCTGCTGGAGAAGATACTGAGGGATAGGATCTATTCCCATCTGGAAGAAAATGGGCTTATCAGTGATAGGCAACATGGTTTTGTGCAGGGAAGGTCATGTCTTACCAACTTAATAGAATTCTTTGAGGAAGTGACAAAGTTGATTGATGAGGGAAGGGCTGTAGATGTCGTAGACATGGACTTCAGTAAGGCGTTTGATAAGGTTCCCCATGGTAGGTTGATGGAGAAAGTGAAGGCGCATGGGTCCAAGGTGTACTAGCTAGATGGATAAAGAACTGGCTGGGCAACAGGAGACAGAGAGTAGCAGTGGAAGGGAGTTTCTCAAAATGGAGACGTGTGACCAGTGGTGTTCCACAGGGATCCGTGCTGGGACCACTGTTGTTTGTGATATACATAAATGATTTGGAGGAAAGTATAGGAGGTCTGATTAGCAAGTTTGCAGACGACACTAAGATTGGTGGAGTAGCAGATAGTGAAGGGGACTGTCAGAGAATACAGCAGAATATAGATAGACTGGAGAGTTGGGCAGATAAATGGCAGATGGAGTTCAATCAGGGCAAATGCGAGGTGATGCATTTTGGAAGATCCAATTCAAGAATGAACTATACAGTAAATGGAAAAGTCCTGGGGAAAATTGATGTGCAGAGAGATTTGGGTGTTCAGGTCCATTGTTCCCTGAAGGTGGCAACGCAGGTCAATAGAGTGGTCAAGAAGGCATACGGCATGCTTTCCTTCATCGGACGGGGTATTGAGTACAAAAGTTGGCAGGTCATGTTACAGTTGTACAGGACTTTGGTTCGGCCACATTTGGAATACTGCGTGCAGTTCTGGTCGCCACATTACCAAAAGGATGTAGATGCTTTGGAGAGGGTGCAGAGGAGGTTCACCAGGATGTTGCCTGGTATGGAGGGCGCTAGCTATGAAGAGAGGTTGAGTAGATTAGGATTATTTTCATTAGAAAGACGGAGGTTGAGGGGGGACCTGATTGAGGTCTACAAAATCATGAGAGGTATAGACAGGGTGGATAGCAAGAAGCTTTTTCCCAGAGTGGGGGTTTCAATTACAAGGGGACATGAGTTCAAAGTGAAAGGGGAAAAGTTTAGGGGGGATATGCGTGGAAAGTTCTTTATGCAGAGGGTGGTGGGTGCATGGAACGCATTGCCAGCGGAGGTGGTAGACGCGGGCACGATAGCGTCTTTTAAGATGTATCTAGACAGATACATGAATGGGCAGGAAGTAAAGAGATACAGACCCTTAGATAATAGGCGACAGGTTTAGATAGAGGATTTGGATCGGCGTAGGCTTGGAGGGCCGAAGGGCCTGTTCCTGTGCTGTAATTTTCTTTGTTCTTTATGTCATCTAATGGGTCTTAATGTAGTTGAAGTTATTGGATAGTTCTCTGTAGCAGCACTTAATTATCTCATCAAAACATAGCTGACTACTAAGAACAATTCTTCTACAGACATGTTTTACCTTATTTAAACATATAAAGCAGCCAATCAAATTTCAACAAAACAGAAAATAAGTAGGTAATGGTAGTCTGGATAGTAAAGATACATGCCAGTTAAAAACATACATATATATATATATATTATTCTTAATTTAAACTCAAAACATTAATACACTGGTGCATAATATTAGGGTTAGTCTGACATATCTCAAGTGCTGGATAAATAATAAGCTCAGGAACTGTTCAAATAAAGTCAATGTAAGCAGCCATGATCTTAAGATAACAAAATATATCTCCACAGTGACTGTAATGATACAGTTGCCTGGATGAATGCAGCTCCAACAACACTCAAGAAGCTCAACCCCATTTAAGACAAGCAGCTTGCTTGTCTGGCTATCGACCATCTTAAACATACACTCCCTCCATCACTGTGCACCATGACTACAGGGTGTACCATCTACAACAGGCATGCCGTAAGTCATCAAGCAAGGATTCTTCAACATCCCTTTCCAAACCCGTGACTTCCACCACCTGGAAGGACAAGAACAGCAAGTCCATGGGAACACCACCACTTCCAAGTTCCCTTCTGAGTTATGCACTGTCCTGACAGAAGGATCTATCCTTGGCCCCTTCCTATTTGTCATCTACATGCTGTCACTCAGTGACATCATCCACAAGCACAGAGCTTGGTTTTCACACTTATGGCAACAACACCCAGCTCTACCTCACCACCACTTCTCTTGACTCCTCCACTGTTGCTGAATTATCAGACTGCTTATCCGACTAGATGAGCAGAAATTTCCTCCAATTAAATATTGGGAAGACTGAAGCTATTGTTTTTCGGTTCCTACTCTAAACTCCATTCCCAAGTTACCGACTCCATCCCCTCTCCCTGGCAATTGTCGAAGACTAAACCGACTGTTTGCAATCTTGGTGTCATATTTGACATTGATTTGAGCTTCCAACTATATATTTGGACCATCATTAAGACCGCTTATTTAAAACTGCCCAACTCTTTCCCCGCCTTAGCTCATCTGATGCTGAAGCCCTCATTCATGCCTTTGTTACTTCTTGACGACTATTTAACACACTCCTGGCTGGTCTCCCACATTCTAACCTCTGTAAACTTGAGGTCATCCAAAACTCTGCTGCCCATGTCCTTCTTGCACCAAGTCCTATTCAACTAGCACCCCTGTGTTCGCTGACCTACATTGGCTCTCAGTCAGGCAACGTCATGATTTTAAAATTTTCATCCTTGTTTTTAAAGCTCTCCATAGCCTCGCCCCTCCCTACCTCCATAATCTCCACCAGCCCCACAACTCTTAGAGATAACTGCGCTCATCCAATTCTGGCCTTCTGAGCATCACTGATTTTAATCACTCCAACATTGATGGTCGTGCCTTCAGTTGCCTAGGTCCTAAGCTCTGGAATTCCCTCCCTACACACCTCCATCTTGATTTTTTCCTTTCAGACACTCCTTGAAACCTACCTCTTTGACCAAGCTTTTGGCCATCTTACCTAGGATCTCTATGTGGCTTGGTGTCATATTTTGTTTTATATTGCTCCTATGAAGCACCTTGGGATGTTTTATTACATTAAAGGTGCGATATAAGTTGTTGTTGTTCCACATAGTTGCTGGGTCAAAATCCTGAAACACTCTAGCTAACAGCACTGGGGGAGTACATTCACCATACGGACCACAGCGGTTCAGGAAGGTGACTCACCACCACCTTCTCAAGGGCAATACATACTGGACTTGCCAGTGACCCCACATCCTGTAAATGAAAATAAAAGAGTAAAGCATTTCAGAGAGCAATATAAAGGAGAAAGCTTAAGGTTGTGGAATGCATTGGGTTAATACCAAATCAATTATAGATTTCAAAAAGATACTGTTAATTACTTGATATATAAAGGGTTTCAGCAGAAAGCAGGAAAATCACATTAGTTTGGAAAGAAAGTAGGAAAATGGGACTGTATAAAATTAGTCTCAACAGGAATCAAAATTCAGCACCAAGCCAAATGGGTGGGGAGGAAGGAGGCATCCTCCTGCGTTACAATTTCTACATTTCCATGTAAATAAAGGACCCCAAGCAAACAGTTGATTAACAACATAAAGTGGTGATTACAAAAACAAAATACTGCAGATGCTGGAAATCTGAAATAACAGAAAATGCTGGAAATACCCAGCAGGTCTAACAGCTACAGAAACAAACAGAGTTAATGTTTCAGCTCGAAAACCTTTCGTCAGAACACTGTGTTTATTGTTGAGAGAAAGGAGTGCAGAGGATGGGTACTTTTCCTTCAAAATATTCCCCCAACGCTTATGCAGCATACCTATCTGGGATGTAATCTTGAGATTTATGAGCACTGAAGATTGCAGGATCTAGGAGTGTGTGGGGAAAGAAGTCTTGGGAGGGAAATCCTGAGGTTTAGCAAGACTTGGAAGGCTTTTTAGAACATCAAGTTGCTGGGATGTAGCAGCGTCGAGGCAGTGAAGTCAAACAATCTTTGGGAGGCAAGTCCCAGGGGAAATGGGATCCGAACCAGAGCTGACTCCTTTTAAACCACCATATGTTCCTATACATCAATTGTACTGTCCTCATTTATGGAGTCTACTCATGCCAATAGATGCAACACACCTACATAACTGCTACTTGGGCCAGTTCATCAAAGTATCTGTTTAAATGAAATAGAATATATTTAATAGAATAATACTGTTAATGTGATTTTCAATGTAGAAGCATGATATACCTGCATATGAAATACTTCATCAGAGCTTTCAGACTGCCCGGTGATGTTGCTAACTTCAGCTGATGCTTGTGATGACAAGGATGAAGAAGAATACCTGTTGAATGCTGGGTAACTTAATGGGCTGTGAAAAAGAGCAAAGAACATACCAGCATTAACATACCAACAGATGTTTTTTTCTCTCTAGCTGTAAGGATAGAAATGATTATATTGAAAGAAATGTAATCTATTGAGTGACTACTTTTTTAAAAAAAACCTGACCACTATTTTACTTTTTTTTTTAAATCCTTGGCCCAATGCTGGTATAGAGAGCAGTGAGCATTCACTACACAGCAGTACAGAAATAAACTACTCTCTTCTCACTATTTCAAATGACAGGCTGGTTATTTATTGAGAGTTTGTTTTTTTATTTGAAGACAGCTAGTTACTTCCAGCTTTACAGTGTGGATTCTTATCTGAGTTTACATCTTGGTCTCAGATGGTATAAGAACTCAAGCATTTTACAGTTGTTAGGTTTGCCAGAGTCTGCTGAGTTGTCCAAGGACAGCAAGTTTAATGCAAGGGATGTTATGGAGGGATTTGAGGGGAGGATGATCACCTTCAAACTACTTAAGCAACCTTCTTGATATGTCAACCTAAAAGCACTTGCCAGATGCACCAAACTGCTCCAAAATGTCGAGCTGGAAGTATTGAGACATTAATGATCCTGGGCAAAAGTCTGCATGGAACTCCTTCAGCATGGATACAAAATCAATATATGTCTTCCATCAATGAGACCCTTTGGTTTGAAATTTTCAGGATACCTCAAAGGTATTTCAAGACTTAGAACATGGAGATTTATTTTTCAGAATTTACAGCAGTCACATTTTCATTCCAAGTAGAAAATGCTAAGAAATTTTGATCAGATTTAAAGATGAGTGTTTTTTTAATAATTAAACAATGGAGAAAGCTCATCCAGATTTTCAGCAGTTAGAAGATTTCTGTACCTCCACAGGGAAATTTTAACTATCAAGGCCCTCTGGGACTCCCTGTCCATTTTGAAGGCAGGTCCTAATTTATATACTGCTGGCAAACAGCATGCCCCAGGTGCCCCAATGCAGTTCCAGCCTAATGCAAAATCAGGTGATGCAGAGACTGACCCAACATGCAAGCAGAGAGATCTGGAAGGTGGAGGGAACACCACCATGGAGGGTGGGTGATGGCTCCCCATATTACTTCAGAGTGCTTCAGTGCAGAGGGATCTGGGTGTCCCCGTGCATGATTCGTTGAAAACTAGTATGCAGGTACAACAGATAATAAGGAAGGCAAATGGAATTTTGGCATTTATTGGTAAAGGAATAGAGTAGAAAAGTAGGGAAGTGTTGCTGCAACTGTACAAGGCATTAGTGAGACTGCATCTGGAGTATTGCGTACAGTTTTGGTCCCCTTACGTGAGGAGGGATGTAGTTGCACTTGAGGCAGTTCAGAGGATGTTCGCTAAATTGATTCCAGGGATGAGGGGTTTGTCTTATGAAGAGAGATTGAGCAGTTTAGGCCTTTACTCTCTAAAGTTTAGAAGAATGAGGGGAGAACTAATTGAGGTATATAAGATGATTAAGGGGATTGACAAAGTAGACAGAGGATGTTTCCTCTTGTGGGGCAATCTAGAATGAGGGGGTCATAGTTTTAGGATAAGGGGTAGCAGATTTAAAACAAAGATGAGGAGAAATTACTTCACTCAAAGGGTCGTGAGTTTGTGGAATTCACTACCCCAGAGTGCGGTGGATGCCGGAACATTGAGAAAATTTGAGGAGGAGATAGACAGATTTTTAATTAGTAATGGCTTGAAGGGTTATGGAGAACGGGCAGGAAAGTGGAGTTGAGGCCGAGATGAGATCAGCCATGATCGTATTGAATGGCGGAGCAAGATCGAGGGGTTGAATTGCCTACTCCTGCTCCCAGTTCTTATGTTCTTATTATTCTTATGGAGTCTAGAGGATCGCCTCCTGGCCCCACAAAAACTATTTACACTGATCCTTTCAGGGCTTCTTGCTCTTGATCACTGAGTTTATTGAGCAGAGCATTTGTAGCGCAGTTGCCTTCCAGTAGGCCATCAAAACTGCTTTGGGATCCTATCTGCATCATAGAACCACGATTTGCACAGATTAATGAGGTTCCCTCACATGGGCACTTAGGGTGCCAGACAGAAGGGCTGAGTTAAAATAAAATAATGGGATTAGGCCGGGAAGGTCAACCACAAGGATTTTAACTCTGCTACCACCCCATTTCTGCGGGTGAAGGAAAATAAAATTGCCTTTCATGTTTTGTTTTCCCTGCAGGGAGGTGGAATGAAGGTCGATGCATGTGTGATGCAAAGATACGATGTTACCTTCTCTAGTATCTTCTGAACTATGATGCAAATGTTCAAATGGACAAAACAGCTGTTAATATGGTATCATTACTTTCAACAACAATCCAGGTGCAATTTGACCATGCATTGCTCAATATAACAGAAAAGTCAAAGATTATCAATCTGGGCGGCACAGTGGCGCAGCGGTTAGCACCGCAGCCTCACAGCTCCAGGGACCCGGGTCCGATTCTGGGTACTGCCTGTGCGGAGTTTGCAAGTTCTCCCTGTGACTGCGTGGGTTTTCGCCAGGTGCTCCGGTTTCCTCCCACAGCCAAAGACTTGCAGGTTGATAGGTAAATTGGCCATTGTAAATTGCCCCTAGTGTAGGTAGGCGATAGGGAATATGGGATTACTGTAGGGTTAGTATAAATGGGTGGTTGTTGGTCAGCACAGACTCGGTGGGCCGAAGGGCCTGTTTCAGTGCTGTATCTCTAAATAAATAATAAACCTGAAGGACTACCCAGCATCAACCCAGGCACAAGAAACGACAAAGGCACACCTTGCCCAGTCGACCCTGCAAAGCCCTCCTTACTAACATCTGGGGATTGGCAGAGCTGTCCCAGACTAGTCAACCAACGGCCTGACATAGTCATACTCACCAAATCATACCTTACAGCCAACATCCCAGACACCATCATCATTCCTGAATATGTCCAGTCTCACACACAGGAAAGACCCACCAGAGGTGGTGGCACAGTGGTATACAGTCGGGAGGGAGTGGCCCTGGGAATCCTCAACGTTAACTTCGGACCCCATGGCATCAGGTCAAACATGGGCAAGGAAACATTCTACCACCCTCCCTCAGCTGATGAATCAGTGTTACTCCATATTAAACATCACTTAGAAGAAGCACCGAGGGTAATAAGGGCACAAAATGTACTCTGGGTGGGTGGCTTAAATGCCTATCACCCAAGAATGTCTCAGTCGCACCATTGCTGACCAAGCTTGCCGAGTCCTGAAGGACATATCTGACAGACTGGGCCTGCGACTGGTAGCAAGAGAACCAACAAGAGGAAAAAGCCTACTTGACCTTGCCCTCACCAAGTTTACAACTTATATAAACTTACCTTGTTGTTTTGGCAGTTCCTTTTTGCAGCGTTGACAGAGAGAGCGAGGTGGCAGCTGGGTAAGTGAGTTTACAACTTATATAAACTTACCTTGTTGTTTTGGCGGTTTCTTTTTGCAGCGGCGACAGGGAGAGCAAGGTGGCAGCTGGGTAAGTAAGTCCTATATATTTGGGCAGCGGCTGAACCCGAGACACTACACCTGTAGTGTCTCCCACCCGCCCTCCTCCTCTAACCAAAAAAAAAAAGGACTCGGTGGTGTGCAGATAAGGTAAGGCTTTTTCTATTTTTTTTTCCTGTGGTTGGTGAAAACTTTTCGTTCCTTTTTCGTTTATCTAAGTTAAGACTAACTTAAGCTTAAGATTGAAAATGGCAGGAGATCTCAGACCCGTGTTATGCTCCTCTTGCTCAATGTGGGAGCTCAGGGACACGGCTGATGTCCCTGACTCCTTCACGTGCTGGAAGTGTGTCCAGCTGCAGCTCTTGTTAGACCGCATGACGGCTCTGGAGCTGCGGATGGACTCACTTTGGAGAATCCGCGATGCTGAGGAGGTCGTGGATAGCACGTTTAGCGAATTGGTCACACCGCAGATTAGGATTGCTGAGGGTGAAAGGGAATGGGTGACCAAAAGGCAGAGAAAGAGCAGGAAGGCAGCGCAGGTGTCCCCTGCAGTCATCTCCCTCCAAAACAGGTATACCGTTTTGGATACTGTTGAGGGAGATGGCTCACCAGGGGAAGGCAGCAGTAGCCAGGTTCATGGCACCGTGGCTAGCTCTGCTGTTCGGAAGGGCGGGAAAAAGAGTAGAAGGGCTATAGTTATCGGGGATTCGATTGTAAGGGGAGTAGATAGGCGGTTCTGTGGTCGAAACCGAGACTCCCAAATAGTATAAAAGCAAAATACTGCGGATGCTGGAAATCTGAAACAAAAACAAGAAATGCTGGAATCACTCAGCAGGTCTGGCAGCATCTGTGGAAAGAGAAGCAGAGTTAACGTTTCGGGTCAGCGACCCTTCTTCGGAACTGACAAATATTAGAAAAGTCACAGATTATAAACAAGTGAGGTGGGGGTTGGGCAAGAGATAACAAAGGAGAAGGTGCAGATTGGACCAGGCCACATAGCTGACCAAAAGGTCACGGAGCAAAGGCAAACAATATGTTAATGGTGTGTTGAAAGACAAAGCATTAGTACAGATTAGGTGTGAATATACTGAATATTGAACAGCAGCAAGTGCAAACCTGAAGAAAAACAACCTGAAAAAAACAGTGGGTAAGCAAACTGAACAAACTAAGATGAAATGAAATAAATGCAAAAAAAGGATTGTAAAATATGTAAAAAGGAATGTAAAAAAAAAGGAAGAAAAAATAACTAAAAATGACTAAAAATGAAAGTAAAGTGGGGGGCTGTCATGCTCTGAAACTCTGTCAGAGCATGACAGCCCCCCACTTTACTTTCATTTTTAGTCATTTTTAGTTATTTTTTCTTCCTTTTTTTTTACATTCCTTTTTACATTTTTTACAATCCTTTTTTTGCATTTATTTCATTTCATCTTAGTTTGTTCAGTTTGCTTACCCACTGTTTTTTTCAGGTTGTTTTTCTTCAGGTTTGCACTTGCTGCTGTTCAATATTCAGTATATTCACACCTAATCTGTACTAATGCTTTGTCTTTCAACACACCATTAACATATTGTTTGCCTTTGCTCCGTGACCTTTTGGTCAGCTATGTGGCCTGGTCCAATCTGCACCTTCTCCTTTGTTATCTCTTGCCCAACCCCCACCTCACTTGTTTATAATCTGTGACTTTTCTAATATTTGTCAGTTCCGAAGAAGGGTCGCTGACCCAAAACGTTAACTCTGCTTCTCTTTCCACAGATGCTGCCAGACCTGCTGAGTGATTCCAGCATTTCTTGTTTTTGCTCCCGAATAGTATGTTGCCTCCCAGGTGCACGGGTCAGGGATGTCTCAGATCGGCTGCAGAACATTCTGAAAGGGGAGGGTGAACAGCCAGTTGTCGTTGTGCACATAGGCACCAATGATATAGGTAAAAAACAGGATAAGGTCCTACAAGCAGAATTTAGGGAGTTAGGAGCCATGTTAAAAAGTAGGACCTCAGAGGTAGTAATCTCAGGATTGCTACCAGTGCCACGTGATAGTCAGAGTAGAAATGAAAGAATTCTCAGGATGAATGCGTGGCTTGAGAGATGGTGCAGGAGGGAGGGGTTCAGATTTTTGGGTCATTGGGACCGGTTCTGGGGGAGGTGGGACTATTACAAATTGGACGGTCTACACCTGGGCCGGACTGGAACCAATGTCCTTGGGGGTGCTTTTGCTAACGCTGTTGGGGAGGGTTTAAACTAATGTGGCAGGGGGATGGGAACCAAATGAGGAGGTCAGTGGACAGTAAGGAGGTAGTAACTAAAGCCTGTAAGGAACTAGATAATGAAGTCAGCGTGACTAAGGAAAAGAGTAGACAGGGAGCAGATGATGAACGCAAAGGGACTGGTGGTCTGAGGTGCATTTGTTTTAATGCAAGAAGTGTAGTAGGTAAGGTAGATGAACTTAGGGCCTGGATTAGTACCTGGGAGTATGATGTTATTGCTATTACTGAGACTTGGTTGAGGGAAGGGCATGATTGGCAACTAAATATCCCAGGATATCGATGCTTCCGGCGGGATAGAGAGGAAGGTAAAAGGGGTGGAGGAGTCGCAGTACTGGTCAAAGAGGATATCGCAGCTGTGCTGAAGGAGGGCACTATGGAGGACTCGAGCAGTGAGGCAATATGGGCAGAACTCAGAAATAGGAAGGGTGCGGTAACAATGTTGGGGCTGTACTACAGGCCTCCCAACAGCGAGCGTGAGATAGAGGTACAAATATGTAAACAGATTATGGAAAGATGTAGAAGCAGCAGGGTGGTGGTGATAGGAGATTTTAATTTTCCCAACATTGACTGGGATTCACTTAGCGTTAGAGGTCCAGATGGAGCAGAATTTGTAAGGAGCATCCAGGAGGGTTTTCTAGAGCAGTATGTAAATAGTCCAACTCGGGAAGGGGCCATACTGGACCTGGTGTTGGGGAATGAGCCCGGCCTGGTGGTTGAAGTTTCAGTAGGGGACTACTTTGGGAATAGTGATCACAATTCCGTAAGTTTTAGAATACTCATGGACAAAGACAAGAGTGGTCCCAAAGGAAGAGTGCTAAATTGGGGGAAGGCCAACTATACCAAAATTCGGCAGGAGCTGGGGAATGTAGATTGGGAGCAGCTGTTTGAAGGTAAATCCACATTTGATATGTGGGAGGCTTTTAAAGAGAGGTTGATTAGCGTGCAGGAGAGACATGTTCCTGTGAAAATGAGGGATAGAAATGGCAAGATTAGGGAACCATGGATGACAGGTGAAATTGTGAGACTAGCTAAGAGGAAAAAGGAAGCATACATAAGGTCTAGGAGGCTGAAGAAAGACGAAGCTTTGAAAGAATATCGGGAATGTAGGACCAATCTGAAACGAGGAATTAAGAGGGCTAAAAGGGGTCATGAAATATCTTTAGCAAACAGGGTTAAGGAAAATCCCAAAGCCTTTTATTCATATATAAGGAGCAAGAGGGTAACTAGAGAAAGGATTGGCCCACTCAAGGACAAAGGAGGAAAGTTATGCGTGGAGTCAGGGAAAATGGGTGAGATTCTAAATGAGTACTTTGCATTGGTATTCACCGAGGAGAGGGACATGACGGATGTTGAGGTTAGGGACAGATGTTTGATTACTCTAGGTCAAATCGGCATAAGGAGGGAGGAAGTGTTGGGTATTCTAAAAGGCATTAAGGTGGACAAGTCCCCAGGTCCGGATGGGATCTATCCCAGGTTACTGTGGGAAGCGAGAGGGGAAATAGCTGGGGCCTTAACAGATATCTTTGCAGCATCCTTAAACACGGGTGAGGTCCCGGAGGACTGGAGAATTGCTAATGTTGTCCCCTTGTTTAAGAAGGGTAGCAGGGAAAATCCAGGTAATTATAGACCGGTGAGCCTGACGTCAGTGGTAGGGAAGCTGCTGGAGAAGATACTGAGGGATAGGATCTATTCCCATTTGGAAGAAAATGGGCTTATCAGTGATAGGCAACACGGTTTTGTGCAGGGAAGGTCATGTCTTACCAACTTAATAGAATTCTTTGAGGAAGTGACAAAGTTGATTGATGAGGGAAGGGCTGTAGATGTCGTATACATGGACTTCAGTAAGGCGTTTGATAAGGTTCCCCATGGTAGGCTGATGGAGAAAATGAAGTCGCATGGGGTCCAGGGTGTACTAGCTAGATGGATAAAGAACTGGCTGGGCAACAGGAGACAGAGAGTAGCAGTGGAAGGGAGTTTCTCAAAATGGAGACGTGTGACCAGTGGTGTTCCACAGGGATCCGTGCTGGGACCACTGTTGTTTGTGATATACATAAATGATTTGGAGGAAAGTATAGGAGGTCTGATTAGCAAGTTTGCAGACGACACTAAGATTGGTGGAGTAGCAGATACTGAAGGGGACTGTCAGAGAATACAGCAGAATATAAATAGATTGGAGAATTGGGCAGAAAAATGGCAGATGGAGTTCAATCAGGGCAAATGCGAGGTGATGCATTTTGGAAGATCCAATTCAAGAATGAACTATACAGTAAATGGAAAAGTCCTGGGGAAAATTGATGTACAGAGAGATTTGGGTGTTCAGGTCCATTGTTCCCTGAAGGTGGCAACGCAGGTCAATAGAGTGGTCAAGAAGGCATACGGCATGCTTTCCTTCATAGGACGGGGTATTGAGTACAAGGGTTGGCAGGTCATGTTACAGTTGTATAAGACTTTGGTTCGGCCACATTTGGAATACTGCGTGCAGTTCTGGTCGCCACATTACCATAAGGATGTAGATGCTTTGGAGAGGGTGCAGAGGAGGTTCACCAGGATGTTGCCTGGTATGGAGGGTGCTAGCTATGAAGAGAGGTTGAGCAGATTAGGATTATTTTCATTAGAAAGACGGAGGTTGAGGGGGGACCTGATTGAGGTGTACAAAATCATGAGGGGTATAGACAGGGTGGATAGCAAGAAGCTTTTTCCCAGAGTGGGGGATTGAATTACTGGGGATCACGAGTTCAAAGTGAGAGGGGAAAAGTTTAGGGGGGATATGCGTGGAAAGTTCTTTACGCAGAGGGTGGTGGGTACCTGGAACGCGTTTGCCAGCGGGGGTGGTAGACGCGGGCACGATAGCGTCTTTTAAGATGTATCTAGACAGATACATGAATGGGCAGGAAGAAAAGAGATACAGACCCTTAGAAAATAGGCGACATGTTTAGATAGAGGATCTGGATCGGCGCAGGCTTGGAGGGCCGAAGGGCCTGTTTCTGTGCTGTAATTTTCTTTGTTCTTTGTTCTTTGTACCTGTCACAGATGCATCTGTCCATGACATTATTGATTGGAGTGACCACCGCACAGTCCTTGAGGAGACGAAATCCCGTCCATTGTGTTGTGTGGAACCACCACTGTACCACTCAGAACAGATCTAACAGCTCAAAACATGGCATCCAGGAAGTGCTGAGGGCCATCAGCAGCAGCAGAAGAAATGTATTCAACCACAATCTGTAACCTCATGGCCTAGCATATCCCCCACTCTACCATTACCATGAAGCCAAAGGACCAAACCTGGTTCAATGAGGAGTGTAGGAGCAGCACCAGACATACCTAAAAATGAGGTGCCAACCTACTGAACCTACAACACAGGACTACTTGCATGATAAACAGTGGAAGCAGCATGCTACAGACAGAGCTAAGTGATCCCAAAACCAATGGATCAGATCAAAGCTCTGCAATCCTGCCACATCCAGTCGTGAATGGTGGTGGACAATTAAACAACTAACAGGAGGAGAAAGTTCCACATATATCCCCATCCTCAATTATAGGGGTGCACATCATTGCAAAAGACAAGGCTGAAGCATTTGCAAACATCTTCAGCCAGAAGCGCAAAGTGAATGATGATTCTTGGCCACCTCCTGAGGTTTTCACACAATTCGATTCACTCCACGTGATGTCAAGAAATGGCTGAAGGCACTGGATACAGCAAAGGCTATGGGCACTGACAACATTGTGGCAATAGTACTGAAGACTTGTGCTCCAGAGCTAGCTGCGAGCTGTTCCAGTACAGCTACAACACTGGCATCTGACTGACAATGTAGAAAATTGCACAGGTATGTCCTGTCCACCAAAAGCAGAACAAATCCAATCCGGCTAATTACTAGCCCATCAGAATACTGTCAATCATCAGCAAAGTGATAAAATGTGTCAGCAACAGTGCTATCAAGCAGCACTTACTCAGCAACAATCTGCTCATGGATGCTCAGTTTGGGTTCCACCAGGGCCACTCGGCTCCAGATCTCATTAAAGCCTTGGTTCAAGCATGGACAAAAGAGCTGAATTCTAGAGGTGAGGTGTGAGTGATTGCCCTTGACATCAAGGCAGCATTTGACTGAACAAGGCCTCAAGAAGTCCGAGCAGAATTGAAGTAAATGGAAATCAAGGGAAACGGCTCCACTAGTTGGAGACATACCTAGCACAGAGGAAGATGGTTGTGGTTGTTGAAGGCCAACCATCTAAGCCCCAGAACGTCGCTGCAAGAGTTCCTCAGGGTAGTGTCCATGGCCCAAACATCTTCAGCTGCTTCATCAATGATCTTCCCTCCAACAATGGGTCAGAAGGAGGGGTGTTTGCTGATGATTGCACAGTGTTCAGTACCTTTTTGCAACTCCTCAGATACTGAAACAGTTTGTGCTCGTGTGCACCAAGACCTGGACAACATTCAGGCTTGGGCTCATTAGTGGCAAATGACATTCATGCCACACCAGTGTTAGGCAATGACCACCTCCAACAAGAGAATCTAACCATCTCCCGATGACATTCAACAGTATTATGATCACTGAAACCTCAACCATTAACATCCTGGGCGTTACCATTCACCAGAAACTGAACTGGACCAGCCACATAAATACTGTGGCGACAACAGCAGGTCAGAGGCTGGGAATTCTGATTCCCCAAAGCCTGTCCACCATCTACAAGGCACAAGTCAGGAGTGTGATGGAATACTATCTAGTTGTCTGCATGAGTGCAACTGCAACAACACTCAAGAAGCTCGATAACATCCAAGACAAAGCAGCCCGTTTGATCGGCACCCCATCCACCACCTTAAACATTCACTTCCTCCAGCTCTGGCGCACAGCAGCATTAGTGTGTACCATCTACAAGGTGCATTGCAGAAACTCATCAACAGCACATTCCAAATCCGCCACCTTTACCATCTAGGAAAAGAGCAGCAGATACATGGGAACACCAGCACGTTCTCCTCCAAGTCACTCACCATCCTGACTTGGAACTATTTCGCTGTTCCTTCACTGTTTCTGCATCAAAATCCTGAAACTCCCTCCTAACAACATTGTGGGTGTACATACATCACATGGACTGCAGTGGTTCAAGAAGGTGGCTCACCACCATCTTCTCAAGGGCAATTAGGGATGGGCAATATATGCTGGCCTGGCCACCGACATGCATATTCCAAGAATGAATAAAAAAAACCAAAAAAATAAATGTTTTTCAACATACATAAACACATGAAATTGTTTAAAAAATGAAGAGCTGTAGGGTTATTAGAACAACATGAGCATTAAATTGTTACTCTATCAGGAAGACTAATTACATAAAATTATATAGTACTGCTCTTTCAACTGACTGTTCCCCTGGGTAATTAAAGAGATCTGTAGAACATTCCATTTCTTACTTCAGTGCTTTCCACATAAAATGAGAACAGTGATCGTATGCAGAAAGCATTCATTTGAAAAAATATATTTTGGCGATCATCTTACCTGCGTCTGTTGACAAGTCTGGCTCCATCAGGACTTATGGCACCCAGTGCGGGATTCCTACAAGTACGTGGGCTACCGTTGGTTAGGTGTATTGGACTCACACGGGCATATCCTGGAAAGTCCTGTAAATAGATCAAAAATACATTATAGAATAAAGCAAACAAAATATGCAGCTGTAACAACATAAAAGTGTCTCCACTTTGGACTCCCATGCAAAAAATGATGTAAATGAGCTTGAATTTAGAGGCTGCGGTCATCAAACTGAACCAGAACTTCAGCAGATTAAATTTGATTTGGCACAACAATCATATTTGTGGATCATCCTGCATGCTGAAACCAAGAAACTCCTTGATGCACAATTACTTCCTTGTCGTTTTTGTAATTATCTCAGGGATATGTCCATAATCTATAATATATTAAAAGTTTCATGTCTAGCGCACACGTTCTGTTTTCGTCTTAGTTCCTATTGTCATGCATTTATTGGCACAGTTTCACTGTGAGCACTGTCACCATCAACACTTTGGTAATGGTTCAAAGTAAAATAGAAGTAAACCAGAACTGAAGAGGGAAGGAGCGTCTGAATCAAAAAAGGAAAGCAGCTAGAAAACCTCCAATGATAAACAACTGGGGACTGATGAAAATACCCAATCCTAAATGACAGGTCAGGCAAACCTATGAATTAAAAAATGGAAAATAAGTGAACCAATCTAATTAATCTAAATTCTTTTGGAATAACAATTGTCTTTTTTTTTCTCAGTAGCTCAAATTCCTAATATCCAAAATATTGTTTTAAACAAAATATAACAAATCAAAAATTAGGTATTTCACAATAACATGATCAAAATGTATCCGCTGACTTATTTTTTTAGTCTTTTAATACCTTCAGTAACAAAAGAACATATGAAATAGGAGAAGTAGGAAATAAGATGAAGACCATATGACCCCTCAAGCCTGGTCCCCTATTCAATAAGGTCATGGCTGAACTTCTACATCAATACTTTCCTGCCCTATCCCCATATCCCGTGATTCCCTTTGTGTCCAAGAATCTATCGATCTCAGCCTTCAATATACTCAATGATTGGAATACTCTCCCCTGGAGGACTGTGGATTCTCAAAGACTCACAACCCTCTGGAATGAAGGAATTTCTCCTCACCTTAATCCGAAATGGCCAACCC